>NC_133753.1:129960715-130260715 GCF_036562045.2 Rhinolophus sinicus
AGATGACATAATGCTATATATAGAAAATCATAAAGACTCCACCATAAAGTTATTAGAAACAATAAATGAATACAATAAAGTTGCAGGCTACAAAATCAATGTACAAAAGTCCACTGCATTAATATATACTAACAATGAAATCTCATAAAAATAAATAAAAAATAAAAAACATTTCCTTTTGCAATTGCAAAAAAAATAATAAAATACCTAGGAATAAACTTAACCAAGGATGTGAAAGACCTATATACTAAAAACTGTAAGACATTTTTGAAAGAAATTGAAAAAGACACAAAGAAATGGAAAGACATTCTGTGCTCATGGAGGAAGAATCAACACAGTTAAAATGGCTGTATCAATCAAAGCAATGTACAGATTTAGTGCAAATCCCTTTAAAATCCCAATGGCATTTTTTAAAGAAACAGAACAAAAAATCATCAGATTTGTTTGGAACCACAAAAGACCCCAAAGAGCCAAAGGAATCCTAAGAAAAAAGAACAATGCTGGAGGTATCACACTCCTTGACTTTAGCTTGTACTACAGGGCTACAATAATCAAAACAGCATGGTATTGGCAGAAAAACAGACACAGAGCCCAATGGAATATAATTGATAACTCAGAATAAACCCACATAAATATGGACAGATAATCTTTGACAAAGAAGCAAAAAAAAACATACAATGGAGAAAAGACAGCCTCTTCAATAAATGGTGCTGGTAGAATTGGAAAGCCACATGCAAAAGAATGAAACTGGACTGTTATCTGTCACCATGTACCAAAATTAATTCAAAATGGATCAAAGACTTAAGCATAAGACCTGAAACAATAAATTGCGGAAGAAAGCATAGGTGCTAAACTTATGGACCTTGGGTTCAAAGAGCATTTTATGAATTTGACTCCAAAGGCAAGGGAAGTGAAAGCTAAAATAAATGAATGGGACTCCATCAAACTTAAAAGCTTCTGCACATCAAAAGAAACCATCGACAAACTAAAGAGGCAACCAACTGAATGGGAAAAGTTTTTGGAAACAGTGCCTCCGATAAGGGGCTAATATCCAAAACATACGAAGAACTCATACAACTCAACAACAAAAAAACACTAACAACCCAATTGAAAAATGGGCAGAGGACCTGAAGAGATATTTTTACAAAAAGGACATACAAATGGCAAGTAAACATATGAAAAAATGCTCTACTCACTACATCACTACTCATCAGAGAAATGCAAATAAAAACCACAATGAGATATCACCTCACACCAGTCAGAATGGCTATCAACAAGACAAATAGTAACAAGCGTTGGAGAGGCTGTGGAGAAAAAGGAACCCTCATACACTGTTGGTGGGAATGCAGACTGGTGCAGCCACTATGGAAGGCAGTGTGGGGTTCCTCAAAAAATTACAAATAGAATTACCATATGACCCAGCAATCCCTCTCCTGGGTATCTACCCAAAAAATTTGAAAACATTTAGAGATAAAGACACGTGTGCGCCAATGTTCATTGCAGCTTTGTTTACGGTGGCCAAGACATGGAAACAACCAAAATGTCCTTCGATAGATGAATGGATAAAGAAGTTGTGGTACATATACACAATGGAATACTATTCGGCAGTGAGAAAAGATGATATAGGAACATTTGTGACAACATGGATGGATCTTGAGAGAGTAATGCTGAGCGAAACAAGTCAGACAGAAAAAGCAGAGAACCATGTGATTTCACTGATATGTGGTATATAAACCAAAAACAACAAAAGAACAAGACAAACAAATGAGAAACAGAAACTCATAGACACGGACAATAGTTTAGTGGTTGCCAGAGGGTAAGGGGGGTGGGGGGGAGGTGAGGGTAAGGGGGATCGAATATCTGGTGATGGAAGAACTGACTCTGGGTGATGAACACACAATGGGATTTATAGATGATGTAATACAGAATTGTACACCTGAAATCTATGTAATTTTACTAACAATTGTCACCCCAATAAATTTAATAATATAAAATTTTTTTAAAAAGTTGTGGTATATATACACAATGGAATACTATTTGGCAGTAAGAAAAGATGAAATAGGACCATTTGTGACAACATGGATGGATCTTGAGATAATATGCTAAGCGAAATAAGTAAGACAGAAAAAGTAGAGAACAATATGATTTTACTGATATGTGGTATATAAACCAAAAACAACAAAAGAACAAAACAAACACCTGAAAGAACAAAAACTCATAAACTTAGACAATAGTTTAGAGGTTACCAGAGGGTAAGGGTGTGTGGGGGGGAGCAGGGCTCTAGAATCGGGTAAACGGGATCTAGTATATGCTGATGGAAAGAACTGACTCTGGGTGGTGAACACATAATGTGAGATATAGATAATGTATTACAGAATTGTACACCTGAAATCTATGCAACTTTACTAACAATTGTCGCCCCAATAAATTTTAATTTTAGAAAAAAGTTCATTTTTTTATTTGATTGTTTTTTAATTTTATTAAATTTATAGGGGTGACATTGGTTAGCAAAATTATATAGGTTACAAGTGTACAATTCTATAATACATTATCTATATATTGCATTGTGTGTTCACCACCCACAGTCAGTTCTCCTTCCATCACCATGCATTTGACCCCCTTTACCCTCTTCTACCATCACTCCCTCCCCTCTGGTAACCACTACTTTATGTTAATTTTTAGATTATGTAATGCCAGTTTAAAACGCAAATATTAAGAGCATCTAACATGTTTATGGATTTACTGAACTTATTCAATTCATAATTTTAGTCAATACATGCATATGTATTTCATTCTTATGAGAAAAATAAATACTCCATAAAACCAATGCAGATGTTATTTCATTTCCTGATATGAATACATTCTATTACCACTTTCTACTTTATGCTTAGTGATGAGTAAGAAAGGACTAAAAGGAAAGGAACTATGGGTTGTCTTATCTTTCCTTTTCCTTCCATGTCATCATTTTCAGCATAAGTGGTTGGCCAATACAGCGAAGTAATCAAACGAAAAGATGGGGCTCCTTGGTTAATAATGTTTCTTAGAATGCATTTCTATCTTTACATTCAAAGTAACATCCGATTTGAAGGACATTTGAAAAAGAATCCTGTCAGTGCTGTCTGTTTATCTGCTTATTTGGTTGTAGATGTAACATGCTTACCTCAATTTCACATTGAGTTTGGCTGAACATCTGAGCATCACCAGAATTCCGTGATCGTGGAGCATCACAAATGGTATCTGTGAATGGTGTGACAAGAAATAGTGGACACATTTATTGCATATATCTTCTTTGATAATGTACATCCTCAATTGCCCCATTGGACGTCACTTAAAAAACATTAGTGCAAAATAAAATTCTTAAGAACTTCAAGATGGTGAAACAGAACATTAAACCAAGTGTGGAGACCCTTCCGAGCATGGGTCCCTATGCTCCTGCACAGGTCTTACACCTAAGATGTGACCTCTGAAAAAGGTCAGGGATTTTGCTTTTGAAACAAACTCCCTAGACATTTAAAGTTTAAGAACCATAATGACTCGTGGATTTCAGAGTTACGGGAGTTCTCTTCTACCTGGCTAGGAAAAGGCTGATAGGCTCAGATGGACTTGAACTACTTGACTTGACCTACTTACTTGAGAACATTACTTCTGATCTTACCAACATTTGTATGCATCCTTGGCCTGAATACCCAGGTGTTGGTGATCAAGTGTTTGACCTTCTGTAATTTCAAAAGTGGCAGTGATGGGGAGAAAGGCTTGGAGATTTGAACTGGCCATGGCTTTTCACAGAATATTTCCAAATTGATGAAAGTATTAATATCATCAATATGATTTTCTGCCCCTTCACACACATTTCAAAAGCTGAACATGACATTCCATGGAAATGCATATGGCCTCTAATATTCAATAAACTGCCCTTGCATTTCGAACAACTATTGAAATAACATATTTAAAAAATATTTATAACATTTAATTATTGTAGAGTAAACAAATTTAAAAATCAAACACACAAGACCAAACATTTTTCAATATAAAATTTTAAAAACAGGTTGTATTTCACATTCAACAATTGCTGATAAGCAATAATTTTATAGCTTTAAAAAAGATAGTTCTCCAGAATTCTTCATATAAGCCAAGGTCATCAATGAAAATGCTCTTTTCACTATGGCTATATCAATTAAAATAAAAACGTAATTTAATTATATATTAACATGCTATTTTTTCCTGCTTTGTTTTTAAGAACTTAGTTTCATGAAACTATTCAAAAAAACTGTAAAACTTTCAAAATGAATAGAGAATAAATAAAAGTGGTATTACAGATGTATATTGTTTAGTAATGATGAAAAATGTTTCTTTTTTGGCTGTGAATATTACCAATTTAATTCACTACCACAGGTAAATGGAAATTGGCCTTAATGTTGCAAATAGTCTTTTTAAAATTTAACTGAAATTTTTAGAAAATTAAAAGTATATGTTCAAAGTAGATATATGGATGCAGATTTTCACTCAATCTGTGAAAGAAGTTATAAAATCCTAGCTAAGAATAGAAGACACTACTTCATGAAAAGTAGACTCACCTTAACGGAATGCGTTTAAGCCAAGACTAAATGAATGTTCCTTCCATTTTCATTCAGAGGAAGTTTGGACTGGTTATTTCTAAAGGCATTTGTATCCCTCTGAACATATTTAGGAAAACAGTTGATTGTCCAGTCTTTCTCTTTGGTTCTCTGAATCTTTTCTATTCTATCTCAACATAAAAAGAAGATTCTTACCTTTTCTTCTTCTTTGAAATAGACGTATTTGTATTATATCACCACAAGGAAGGCACATTCTCCTTTTACGTCAGGTCTCTCTTTAGTTGAAATGTGTTTTTAACCTAGTGGGAAGAAATTTATTAAGTTACTTTTACAAGTGTAATGTGCAAGTCACCATTAAAGTATAATTTACCAAAGGCATTACTATATGACTCATGCTGAGTCATTTAGCTTCAAGTTAACCTATACTTTAAAGAAGTATGTAATAAAGATCTTGATTTTTTTTTCTTAGTAGTCCTGAGGATGCTTTTTCAGTCTAAACTCATTTGATAAACTATATTGGTCATGAATCCAATTGTGGTAGATATCCTTCATTGAAAGTCCATATTCACTCTTCCTACAGAGATGATAGCATAATTTTTTTTCAACAAAGACTTCTTATTATTCTTGTAAATAAAAGCCACTATCATTTTGGATAAAAATCACTACCAGTATTTTCTTGACATGCAAGTAGATTGACAATTAAATATGGCATGTTTAGAAATACAAATGATTTTGACATATTTAGGTTTGCTGTAAGTTAAAAATCCATGAGTTTTTTTTTTTTTTTTAATTAAATTTATTGGGGATGACAATGATTAGTAAAATTACATAGGTTTCAATCGTACAATTCTATAATACATCATCTATAAATCACATTGTGTGCTCACCACCCTGAGTCAGTTCTCCTTCATCACCATAAATTTGACCACTTTTACCTTCTTCTACCATCTACCCTAACCCCTTACCCTCTGGTAACTACTAAACTGTTGTCTGTGTCTATGAGGTTTTTTGTTTGTTTGTTTGTTTGTTTGTTTGTTTTTTAATTTCAGGTGTATAAAACAATGTAATAGTTAGACATTTATCATTTATATCCCTCCCACAGTGACAACCCCCCTCCCCTATCCACTACCCCTCTGACATCTCACACAGCCATTACATTTCCACTGTCTCTATTCCTAATGCTGTACTCTGCTTCTTGTAACCATATATATATGTAAAATTGTAGCTGACATTCAATATTGTTCAGCTACAGCTTCAGGTGTACAGTGCAGTGACCAGGCATCTACGTCATCCCTGAGGTGTTCTCCCTAATGAGACAAGTGTCCATCGTATACCCTACAAAATCTTTACAACATTATTGATTACATTCCCCAAATTGACTATCTCTTCTCGGCCTTTTGGCTAAGATCAAGTGTCTATGAGTATTTTTTTTATTTATTTGTTTGTTTTGTTCCTGTGTTACTTTCAATTTCATATGCCTCATATGAGTGAAATCATACTGTTCTCCACTTTTTCTGTCTGATTTATTTTGCTTAGCATAATAATCTCAAGATCCATCCATGTTGTCGAAAAATGCCTTACTGTATCTTTTCTTATGGCAGAGTAGTATTTCATCGTGTATATGTACCACATCTTCATTATCCAATCATCTATCGAAGTACACTTTGGTTGTTTCCATGTCTTGGCCACCATTAATAATGCTGCAATGAACATCAAAATACATATATCTCTACAGATAAATGGTTTTAGATTTTTTTGTTATACACCTAGGAGAGAGCTTGCTGGGTCATATGGTAATTCTATTCTTAGTTTTTGGAGGAACCTCCATACTGTTTTCCATAGCAGCTGTACCAACTTACGTTCCCACCAACAATATATAAAGGTACCCTTTTCTCCACAACCTCTCCAACAATTCTGATTATTTGTCTTGTTGATGATAGCCATTTTAACATGTATGAGGTGATATCTCATTGTTGTTTAGGTTTGTATTTCCCTAATAGCTAGTGAAGTTAAGCATTTTTTTTATATGTCTGTTGGCCATTTGTATATCTTCTTGGGAGAATTTTCTGTTCATATCCTCTGCCCATTTTTCAATAATCAAAACAGCATGGTATTGGCAGAAAACCATACACACAGACCAGTGGAATCAAATTGAACACCCAGAAATAAACCCACATAAATACGACAGAAAATTTTCAACAAAGGAGCCAAAAATATACAACAGAGAAAAGAAAGCCTCTTCAATAAATGGTGCTGGGAGAATTGGAAAGCCACATGCAAAAGAATGAAATGAAGCTGGTATCTGTCATCATATACTAAAATTAACTCAAAATGGATCAAAGACCTAAACATAAGATCTGAAACAATAAACTGCATAGAAGAAAGCATAGGTACTAAACTTATGGACCAAAGAGGATTCTATGAATTTGACCTCAAAGACAATGGAAGTAAAAGATCAAATAAATGAATAGGACTATACCAAACTAAAAAGCTTCTGCACAACAAAAGAAACCATAAACAAAACAAAGAGACAAGCAAATGAATGGGAGAAGATTTTTCCAAACCACGTCTCCGATAAGGGGCTAATATCCAAAATATATACGGAACTCACACAACTCAACAGCAAAAAGACAAACTCCAGTGATTTCTTAATGCTAAAGCCTGTTATTCTCTTCAATTCATTCACCATATCAGGTCCTTAGCATCCAAGAAAGGTTTTGACAAGGTAGGTATTAAGGAAACAAGAGAAAACATGGCAGTGATACGTGCAGTATGGAGTTCCCTTGTTATAGACAGAGATGCTACTTTCTCATCCATTTCTGCATTTTTGTCTATGTCCATGGATAAATAACTTACTCACTCTAGGCTTCAATGTCCTAACTCTATAAAGTAAAGGGGTTGGACTATTTGACCTTTAATGTTCCCTTTAGCCTTAAAATCTCATGGTTCTATCGATCTCAATCGATGAATTATACATAGAGAGGAATACTTTAAGAATAATCCTCACAGCCTACAGACCAATGATGACACAGATGCTGATGTTTTTAAGGAGGTAATAGAAGATATTTGATCCCAATGGTTTGGGGTCCCCCAGCTGTGATAAAGGAGAAGAGCTGAGAAGCTTCACAACATTAGTGTTCTTTGTCTCTTTGTGGATGACCCTTTCACATTAATATCAACATCAGAAACTGAATTCAAGAAGAGAAAGGGAGTCACACATTCTTTCAATAATCCTTTGTCAGTGAACATTTGAGAACCACAGGAAGCCAAATCAGACATCACTTAAAATAGTTTTTGGGTCATGATTACAAAAAAAAGGAAGACAGGGAAGAACAGTGGAATCAGCAGGAGTGTGTCCCTTCAAGTCCCTTAAACTAAGTTGGAGCACAACCCAGAGCAAGTTAGCTAGAGCACTTCTCAGTGGGATTTTACCCATGGAAAGGCATTAACCACAAATTGTTCTCTGGAAGTATTTCCCCTCAAAACCAAAAATCATCAGGAATAAAGGACTTTATTTGCTAAAGAAACGTTCAATAAAGCATGTATGCCAAATCTTACTGTCCACAAAATTCATAATCAAACCTGAAAATAAGCATCGTAAATTGTGGAGTATGAGTCTGTGTGTAATTTTTTTTTCTCTTAATCTCAGGTCAAGATCATATATATGGCTATTATTCATGGATTTTACCAATGTACAGAGGGGGAAAAAAGGAATAATAATAAACAGTATTTATCTCTTCTTGGTTAGGAATCAGTATTTTCTAGTTGTCCATTGAGTAATTTTTAGAGTCACAATTGACTGTGGCTACCAAAACAATCTATAGAGGTATTTATATTCAGAAAGCATTTCAGTTCATACAATGAATAGAAAAATAAAATTTCAGCACCACATGAATCTTTGACACATCTCTGGTAAACTGTTCAAGTATAATTCACATATTCAGTAGACCACAATATTTACTATATTCCTTCAGAGATTTTCCTATTCACTTCCCTCCTGTCCATTTCAAATATTCAGGCTGTTTATTTTCAAAATGTATGTCCAAACTAAGAGGCATACTATGAAAACAAAATAACATGTCCCAATACTTTTCCACTAGTTAATTATTTTTTTAAGATTTAATTGCTCCAAAAGCTGGTATAAAGTCTTAACATTTAAGAAATATTTTTTAAAATATCAATTTTTAGAAGTTACATTAATATTTCCTACAGGGTTTGCTTGTGCAAATTATCTAAGTACACAAAACTTGGGAAACACAGAGGAAAGTGGAAATACAATTCATTTCACTTTACTATTTCAAATGTGTATTCTTAACTGGCTACCTGTAAAATAGAAGTTAAAATTGTAGATCTTTGGAACAATAGTTGAATCAATTTCTACTACTGATAAAATTTTTATAGAATTAGACAGCTATTTGTAGTCTCAAACCATAAATAAGATTTGATTATTTAGCATGATTTTACAATGCATCGTGTTTCCCTGAAAATAAGACCTAGCTAGACCATTAGGTCTAATGTGTCTTCTGGAGTAAAAATTAATATAAGACCTGGTTATATTTTTTTATGATATAAGACCAGTTTAATATAATATAATATAATATAATATAATATAATATAATATAATATAATATAATAAATACAATATACAATACAGTACAATACAATACAATACAATGCAATACAACATAATACCTGGTATAATATAATATAATGTAATATAAATACCGGTCTATAATATAATATTATATTATATTATAATATAATACCAGGTCTTACACTAATTTTTGCTCCAAAGGACGCGTTAGAGCTGATGGTCTGGCTAGGTCTTATGTTTGGGGAAACACGGTATGAAAAATTATCAAAAGAAAACCAAAAATATATAGCTATCTATAAAAAGTAGTAAGTCTGGATCAATTTTATGGTAGTTTTCTTTCATTGAACATATCATAAAAATAAAGATTATTGAATATTTTGTTTGTCACACTTTAAAAGCCATAAAAGATAGCTTTTAAAATTAATATATCACAGAATCATGTTATCCATGTGATCAACCATGCAAACAGTATATTTTCAAGATGAGAATTTTATGTGGCTAGAATCCATGCTTACTTCTTTTTCCTTCCACACATGCAAAAACTAATTCCAGGTTAAGTGCTTTAATCTACTTTATAGTTCAGTATAAATCCACTCTGAGGTTACGTCCTCATTGTTTTCCATTTATGTTACATAGTATACAGCCTCTATTTTACTGATTGACTTTCTTTTGGTTTTATTATATTTCATTGTTTTCAAAATAATTTGCTTTTTAAATGTAAAAAAAGTGTAAATACATTTTTAATTTGTCAATTACAGTTGACATACAATATTATATTGGTTGTACATATATAGGTGTACAACATAGTGATTAGACATTTATATCTTATGATCACCCCAATAAGTCTAGTACCCATCTGACACCATACAGTTATTATGATACTCCTTACTATATTGCCTATGTTGTATTTTGCATCCCTGTGACTATTTTCTAACTACCAATTTGTACTTCTTAATCCCTTCTCCTTTTACACCCATCCCCCCAATCCTCTCCCATCTGGCAACCATCAAAATATTCTCGTGTCTATGAGTTTGTTTCTGTTTTGTTTGTTCATTTATTTTGTTTTTCAGATTCTACATATAAGTGAAGTCATATGGTATTTGTCTTTCTTGGTCTGACTCATTTCACTTAGCATAATATCCTCTAGATCCATCCATGTTGCATATGGCAAGACTTCATTCATTTTTATGGCTGAGTAATATTCCACTATATATATATATATATATATATATATATATCACTTCTTTATAAATTTGTCTATTGATGGACACTTAGGTTGCTTCCATATCTTGGCTATTATAAATAATGCTGCAATGAACATATGGATGCACATGACTTCTGAAATCAGTGTTTTGCTGGGTCTTTCTTTGTCTCTTGTTATAGCCTTATTTTAAAGTCTATTGTGTCTCATGTGTTGCTATCCCATCTTTCTTGTTTCTTTGTTTTCATTTTCATGAATTATCTTTCTCCATCCCTTTACTTTGTCTTTGTGTCTTTCAATCTAAAGTATAGGCAGCCTACTAATGGGTCTTGTTTTCTTATCCATTCCGCTACCCTATGTCTTTTAATAGGAACATTTAATCCATTTACATTTAAAGTAATTGTAGATAGATATATAGTTAATTCCATTGTATTATTCATATTTTTTGTTTGTTTTTATTTTTTTCCCTTCTTCTTCTTAAAAAAGTGCCTTTAACATTTCTTGTAATACCAGTTTGGTGTTGATGAACTCTCTTAACTTTTTCTTGTCTGAGAAGCTTTTATCTGTCCTTCCATTCTAAATGAAATCCTTGCTGGGTAGATTAATCTTGGTTTTAGATTCTTGTTTTCATCACTTTGACTATTTTGTACTAATCCCTTCTGGCCTGCAAAGATTCTGTTGAGAAATCAGCTGACAAGCTTATGGGAGCTCCCTTGTGGGTAACTAACTGCTTTTCACTTGCTGCTTTTAAGATTATCTTTGTTTTTAAACTTTGGATTTTAATTATGATATGTCTTGGTGTAGATTGATCTTGTTTGGGACTCTCTGTGCTTCTTGGGCTTCTATGTCTATTTCCTTTCCCAGGTTAGGGAAGTTTTCCATCATTACTTCTTCATATAGGTTTCCAATTTCTTGCTCTCTTCTTCTTCTTGTACCTCTCTGATGTAAATGTTGGTACACTTGATGTTGTCCCAGAGGTCCCTTAACTATCCTCATTTATTTGGATTCTTTTTTTTTTTTTTTTTTTTTGCTGTTCTGATTGGATATTTCTGGTTACCGCACCTTCCAAATTACTGATTTGATCCTCTGCTTCATCTAACCTACTGTTGATTCCTTCTAATGTATTCTTCATTTCAGTTATAGTATTCTTCATTTCTGACTGGTTCTTTTATATGTGTTCTATCTCCTTTTTTATGTTTTCTGTTTCTTTGTTTAAGTTCTCACTGAGATCACTTACTCTTGTTCTAAATTTCTTGAGCATCCTTATAACCAGTGTTTTAGCATCTGGTGGATTGCTTGTCTCCATTACCCTTACTTTTTTTGTTTGTTTGTTTTCTTTTTCCTGGAGTTTTGTTCTGTTCTTTCATTTGGGGCATGTTTCATTGTCTCCTTATTTTGGCTGCATCCCTATGTTTGTTTGTATGTATTAGTTAGAGCTGTTAAGTCTCCTTGTCTTGTAGAGTGGCCTTACATAGAAGTTATCATGTGGGGCCCAGTGGTGTAGTATTCCTGGTCACCTAAGCCGGGTGCTCCAGGTGTATGCCTTGTGTAGGTTGTGTTTGAAATCTTACTGTAGTTGAGCCTAGATTGCCGTTGGCATGTAAGTGGGAGGGGTTGACCCTCAGGCTGACTGGCTGTGAGGACTGGCTATGATTACGATGGAGGAGCTATAGTACAAGGTCTGACCCTATGGAGCAGGATTGGCTTTACTGGGGCTCTGGTGCTTGCTGAGATTGCCCTTTGTGTGTGTCATTTGTGGAGTTGGTTGGGTGGTACTCTGCTGTGGTCTGAGGCTTACCACCAGGTATTTTCATTCTGGGGCCTCTTGGGAGGGTCTCTGGTGTAGGCTTAGTTCAGCTGCCACTTGGGTTCTGCCAGAGGCCACTTGGTATGAGTTACAAAGTGATATGCATATTGTTGCCTCTTCTGCTGGGCTTGGAGGTGCCTGGGAGAAGCTAAGCTGTGAACTGAGGCTGGCTGCTGCTAGTGTCAAGCCTAGGGCTGCTTAGCAAGAGGTACAGAAAGTGGCAAGGCCAGATAATGATGGTTTGGAGATTGTGAAACTTTGAGAGATTTTAGGAAAGTCCTCAGCATGAGCCAGGGCAGGCTATCTGTATGGAACAACCACTGGAAGTGGCTTGGGTTCATCCACAAGTTGGATGGGGCAGGATCTCAAGGAATCACCAGGACAGGGCAAATACTGTTAGCAAGGTTGATGCAGACTCAGATATGATGCCTACCTGTATGTGCAGATTGGGTGAAGGGAGGTCTCAACAAAGGAACAACGATTTCTGCCAGCACTTCTGTCTTGGAGAAAGCTGCCGCTCTAGCCCTCGACCTGAAGGTAGATGATTCAGTTCCTCCCTGTATGTCCTTAGCTCTTTTCGAGCGGCTGTCCCAGTGCTGGATCTCAGAATGAGTAAGTTAATCAATGAGTAAGTCTGTGTGTAGGCCCTTTAAGAGAAACACCTGGGACTCTAGCAGCCCTCATCTCAGTCAGCCACCATTCCTACTAGTTTTCAAAGCCAGAAGTTATGGAGACTTCTCTTTCTGGCACTGGAATCCTGGGCTAGGGAGCTGGTGTGGGGCTAGAACCCCTCGCTCCTCAGGGTGAATCTCCACAGCTAAGATCTGACTCCTGATTTTTAACAACCACACATGGGTACGGGACCAGCCTGTTCCCCATCTCTGTCCCTCCTACCAATATCTACATGGCTTCTTTTTTATATCCTTAGTTAAAAGACTTCTGTTAAGCTAGACTTCAGGCAGTTCTAAACAATAGTTGTTCTGTAGGTTACCTGTAATTTTGATGTGTTTGTAGGAGCAGGTGAGCACAGCATTTTTCTACTCCATCATCTTGACCATAAGTTCCCAAATAATTTGCTTTTAAGAAATATATAAACTAACATAAATTATCTTGTCAAAGCGTTTTTAATTATACGTGTATGTGATTATTTTTTTATAGTTCCTTGTCATGAATACATATTAAACAGGGGATGGTTTACTTCAGCAATGGAAGAAACATGTAGTGTTAATACAGTGATACAACTGCATAGGGATGTGTCGATCCAATTGTTTGATAGTTTGAGTGTGATAGACACAGTTGTGGACTATGTATAAACAAGTTCAAACAAGCAAATTAAAACTCATAAGAGATTGAAAATTAAAAATATCATCAATGTAAATAATGTCTGAATAATTTATTATAAAAAAAGTAATTTAACTGGCAGAATTTGAAAACTTACTAGATGGGGTAATTTTAAAACACAAATCTGGTGTATATTATCTAGATATAATGAAGAAAATAACAAAACTATAATTCATTCAGTTAACAGTCTTTGAATAAACATCCTAAATCAAACTAAATGGTCATTACATTTTTATCAATAAAATAGGATTTTTAATTTTTATCAATAAAGTGTCTTCTGAGTATTTCTTTACATTGCAAACATAATATTTTTCTTTTAATTAATTTCAAATTATGCACATAAATGCAGACCTCCAAAACATATGAAACAAAAATGAATAATTGAAGGGAGATATAGAAAATTAAACAATTATGATTAGACTCTTCAATACATCTATGCTCAATGGTAGAAAAAAAATAGGCAGAAGATCAACAAAGAAATAAAAGACTTGAAAACACTATGAATCAACTAGAAATAAGAAATATGTTAGAACACTTCACCCAACAGCAGCAGAATACACGTTTTTCTGAGGTGCACTTAGAATACGCTACAGAAGATACCATATGCTAGGTCATAAAACAAACTTCAATAAATTTTTTAAAAACTGAAAGCATACAAAGTGTGTTTCCAAATGTAATAAAATTAAATTGTAATTCAATAGCAGAAGGATTTTAGGACATTTACAAATAGATGGAAACTTTTAACTAGACTAAGAGAAAAATAAATAAGACTCAATTTATTAAAATCATAAAAGAAACAACGGTAATTACTACAGAACTTACAGAAAAAATTCAAAAGATGATAAGAAAATATTATGAGCATCTGTTGTCTTACAAAATAGATAAATTAAATAAACTGGACAAATCCCAACAAGGCAAAATCTGCCAAAACTTAATCAAGAGTAAGTAAAATATTGAAGGGACCTATAACAAGTAAAAAGTTTGATTAGTAATAAGTAATTCCCCAAAAAGAAAAGCTCAAGCCTACATGACATCACTGGCAAATCATAGTAAACACATGAAGAAGAATAAATATCAACTATTCACAAAATCTTCCAAAAATAAAAATAAAGAGGAAGGAACACTTTCCAATTCATTCTATGAAGCCAAAACTATTCTAAGAATATATATAAGAAAAGACAACTTACAAACCGATATGTCCTGCAAATATAGATTCAAAACAACCTCAATAAAAGCCTAGCAAACCAATTCTAGCAACATATAAAGAGGATTAAACAGCATGACCAAGTGGAGTTTATTGAGGAATGAAATGTTCGTTAAATTTAAGAAAATCCATCAATGTAACAGACCATATTAATAGAATAAAGGAATAGAAAATACATAATCATCTCCATTGATACAGAAGAAACATTTGACAAAATCTAACGTCTTTTCATTATAAAAAATAGTCAAACTGGGAATAGAAAGAAACTTCCACATCTGATTAAGGTATCTATAAAATAATCCCACAATTAAAATCACAGCTCACAATGCAACTGAAAACTTTTCCTCTAAAACTTGGAACAAGAGAAGGATGTCCACTCTCACCACTTCTAGACAACATTGGAATGAAAGTTCCAGCTAGGGCAATTTGTCAAGAAAAAGAAATAACAGTCATCAAAATTAGAAAGTAAGACATGAAACTATTACTTTCTGAAGAGGCCATGATCTTATATATAGAAAATCCTCAGGAATTCACTGAAAAAATCATCACCAATAACAAAGTTCATCTAAGTTCCAGGCTACAGTATCAAAACTAAAAACTCAACTGTATTTCTACACAGCAGCAATGGAAAGTACAAAAATCAAGTGGAGGACACACTTTCATTTCCAGTATCATTAACAAGTAAAATATTTGGAATAAACTTAACAAAGAAATGCAAAATTTGTATACCAATTAGTACAAAATATTGTTGAAAGAAATGAAAATCTCACCAAATGAAAATGCATCTCTTGTTCCTGGGTTGAAAGACTTAATATTGTTAAGATGGCAATACTCCCCCAAATGGTCTACAGATTCAACACAATCCCTGGAGATATCCCCACTGCATTTTTTGCAGAAAATGTCACATTGATTCTAAAATGCATGTGCAAATATAGGAGATGGATAATAGATAATACACTCCTGAAAAAAAGAGGAACAAAGTTGGAAAACTATAGTAATTTGAACTGTGTGGTACTGATATAAGGACAGACATATTAATAGTTTTGAGGATCCAGAAATAAACCCTTACATTTATGACTAATTGATTTTCAAAAAGGGTGTCTAATGGACTCAATTGGGAAATAATTGTCTTTTCAAAAAATAGTGCTGGGAAAACTAGATATTCACACGCAATAAAAAAGAAGGAGAAGGAGAAGAGGAAAAAGAAAGAAGTTGGCTCCTACCTATCATCATAATAATTAATTCAAAATGCATCATAGACCTAAATGTAAGAGCTAAAAATCTAAAATTTTTAAGAAGTAAACATATAACTAAATCATGGGGACCTTGGGTTAGGCAATATTTTCTTACATGTGACACCAAAATCACAAATGACAAAGGAAAAATAGATAAAGCAGACTAAATCTAATTTAAAAAATATTTGAGTTCAAAACAATACCAACAAGAAGGTTCAAAGATAACCCACAGAATGCTAGTATTTCAAATAATACACCTGAAGGGACTTGTCTCCAGAACATATAAAGAACACTTACAACTTAATAGTAAAAAGATGAATAATAGAGTTAATAATTCGGGAAAGAATCTGAATAGAAATTTCTCCAAAGAAGATGTACAAAAAGCTAATAAGTACTAGAAAAGATGCTCAAGATCATTAGTCATTAGGGAAATTTCAATCCAAACCACAGTGAGATACCACTTCAATTCTATGAGGATTGTTATAATCAAAAGAGACAATAAGAAGAGGATGCAGAGAAACTAGAATCCTCATTCATTGCTGGTGGAATGTAAAGTGGTGAAGCCACTTTGGAAACCATTTTTGGAAGATCCTTAAAATGTTAAACATGGAGTTACCATATGACCCAGCAATTTCATTCCTAGGGATATCCAATAGAAATGAAAACATATGTTTGTGTATAAACTTGTACATGAGTGGTCGTTGTAGCATTATTTATAACAGCCAAAAAGTAGAAACAATTGAGGTGTCCATCAACTGTTGAGTGCATAAAACAAATGTGATATATTCATACAATAGAATATCTGGCAATAAAAAATATTAAGTATTTACATGAGTGAATCCTAAAAACATTATATTAGGGTTAAGAATCCACTCACAAATGCAATACAATGTATGGTAATATTTTTGTGCAATGTCCAGAATAAGCAAATTTATACAAACAAAAAATAGATTAGTGGTTGCCTAGATTTGAGTGTGGGGTGGTGGGTAGCAACAGGGAGTAAACTGCTAATGTGTACCAGAATTATTTGGGGGATTATGAAAATGTTATATAATTAAATTGTAGTAATGGTTGCTCAACTCTCTGAATATGCTAAAAACCACTGGATTATATAACTTAAATGTGTAAGTTTTAAGGTATATGATTACATCTCAATTAAAATGTTTAAAAATATATAAATGACACCAACATCCTAGCAAATTGTTTAATATAAATTATTCGGGAATACAATTATATACTAGTTTATTAAAGATGGCTTAATTATGATATGCAAAAAAATTGCAGAAATAATATAGGTTTGGAGACCAATCTAATTGTCTAGGAATGTTCCCTTAAGTCAATTTCTGCTATTTTTTTTTTTTTTTAATACCAGGATGCCACCGTTTCCTTGAACTAACAATGTGCACATTATATTCTATTTTGGATGCTTTATATAAGTCCTTCCATTTCCTTTTACTCACTGATAGCAACCTTCTCAATCTTCCTCCAAACTAAGATAAGATTTCGTATTTTAATTCAAGCTAAAGTGTTAAGATTACAAACACAATTTATCTCATTTCCAATGTATTTTTAATGTAAACATACTTCTGGAAGCAACAGGGGCTCCAAAAAAAAATCACAATGTGGACCATAAATCTCTAGAATATATCATGCGGCTATTCTAATAATATCTTTTGACAGGACAACTGCCTCTCTTCTCAGCTGTTTAAACCATAGAGGCAGGCACTGTTCTAACTCTTTAAAGATTATCTTTACCTATTTTTTTTCCCCCCACAATGCTTTCCTTTCATCGTCTTTTCCCAAAAAACTTTAAAGTTTCTGCTGACTCCTCTGCCTCTCAGATAGTGTTTATTTTGGGACTTCAGTATCCCTTGCTCCATCTGAAAAATATTTCCGTCACTACCACCTTTCCTAGAAGTTATAGTCTTAGAGTTATTATTTCAAATCTACAGAGCATGGAAATGCTGATTTTCATTTGGTGTTTTGTGTGTGTGTGTGTGTACATATATATATATATGTGTGTGTATATGTTTTTTTCAGAAAGCTTGCCTATTACCAAATCTTTCTTTGTAGAAACTATAACCAGAGATACATATGATGTAGTTAAAGCTTAAATCTCCTGGACACTGTGATATGTAAATCTCAGAGATGACCACCATCAACGCTTTTACTCCTGTATGCCACTCCTCCCATCAAAAGATCTTATCTCTTATTCTGGGTTGGACTTGGAATTTATTTTATTAACAGAATGTAGTGAAATTGACACTGAATTAGTTCCATGCCTTGCCCTAAAAGGCCTGGCAGCTTTATCCTTCAATCTCTTGGAGCCCTAAGGTACTGTGTAAAAATATATGGTTACACTCCTTTAGAAACCAAGCAGAGAAAAAAAAAAAAAAAGACATAGTTGCCTGCCCAGCCCATTGCTATTCCAGGCATAGATAGCTACAGAGGATCATTTCATGTGAGCTAAAGCATGTTGAATATTTCAGCTCTAGTCAAAAACTCCCAGACAATGCATTGCATGAACGACCTCAGCCAATCACGTGGAACAAAAATGAGCCCGACTCAAACTTTAGCTTCATGGGCAAATAAATGGTTGTTATTTTTGCCACTAAGTTTTGGGGTGATTTGTATATTAGAAATAAACAGATAAACTAGGCATAAAGAACCCACAAAAGAAGAAAACGGAAGCATGTTTACCATGGAAAAGACTACCATAATTAAAATTTTACAAACTTAGAGAAGAACCTTCATGTTGACCTGTCCTAAAAGATTATATGAATGTAAAAATATATTCTGTAGAAAATGAGTAAAGTTGAAATACAATGGATGAAAATGTATGTTAATGTTTTCCCTTAAAAGTTTGAGCCATTATGATAAACACATAAATAAAAGTTAGGAAAACCAGCATAGATATGGTGGGTTATTATTTATTGATCACAATAGATTGCAATAACCTTTTTTAGTCTAGCAAGAATAACAATGAAAAATGCATATGTTTTAAGTTTGATGATTGCCGGGATGTATAGGAATGGTAGATAAGACAAGTGAGAAGCTCTCCTTTATTATCTTCCTAGAAATGACATGACAGCATTTGATTCTTTTTATGATTAGACACTTTGTTCTTCATCATTTTCAACAATAAAAATGAACAATATTTGATGGCAGTATTAGTTACCTATTTCTGATAAAAATAATTGTTCCAACACAAAGTTGCATAAATCAACAAACATTTATTATTTTATAGTTTCTATAGATCTTGAATCCCAGTCTGGCTTAGCTGGGTGCCTCTGCCTCAAGATCTCTCATAAGGCTGTGATCAAGGTATTAGCCAGGACTGGTTCTCATATGAAGGCACGAGGAAGGTAGGATATGCTCCCAAAACTATGAAAAAGAAACACACTAGATCTCAAGAGGCAAGACTCTCCTTTTAACACTGGAAGTATTCATTATAGTTCTAGAAACTTCAACAGGAATGATTTTGAGAACTTCCATCTAATACTTTGCCCATTAATGTCATGTTTTGACCATGAGTCCCTTCCATTCTCTAGCCCTTATTCTCATTTTGTTTCCTGATTAAATTTCCCTACTTCATAATTCTGTCTAATTTCCCATATGGTTTCTGCCTCTTCATAAATTTAACCTTCCTTCATAGCTGTAATTCTATCTCATGTCATCCTTTCATGCTTAGTTCCCATTGCTAACTGGCTTGTTCTCCTACTTCAAATTGCCAAGTGAGAGAATCTGATTTGTTCTATTAATTCTATCAAACATGGGCAAGCTACAGGTGACTTGTAAGCCTATAGATTTGCTGACCTTGGGAAAGATGCACAATGCAGAACCAAACACCCGTGACTGAGGGCAAAAAGTACGGTGCTACAAACTATGGACTCTCATGATTTTTTTCCAGGAATGGCCTGTAGGCACTACAGGTTAGCAAAATAAGTATTGTCCATTGATAGTCTTTAAGCTCTCTTGCTAATTCAACTTGGGACCTGAAAATTAAAAGACAGAAATGAGACCTGAGTTCCTTCTTATTTATACATTTCTAGAGGGCTATTAAATTAAAAGGAAGAATACCTCTTAGTGACCATTTAATTACCAGCTACCTTCTAACGGATATTCACAGGAATGAAATTTAAGACAGGCACTAGAGAGTGAACAAGGAGGAAGGTAGATACTAGGACAGAGACTTGTAAAATGAGTAAATGATGAATGGACAATTTTGTTGAGCATGAGGCAAAAATATGTACACACACACACACACACACACGAGGTCGGACAATTATATTCCATAATTCATCCTAGAAAAAGTGCTACATACCTCATTGCTGAAAAGCACTACAGTCACCTTAGAAGTACTCCCCTTGGAAAGCTATGCACCAAAGCCAGTGCCTAGTACATCCTTCAAAGCAATTTTGGAACTCTTTTTCTGGAATGGCCATCAGAGCTGTTGTCATATTACCCTTTATGTTCTGACTGTCATCAAAATGTCTTCCTTTCAATATTTCTTTAACTTTGGGTAAAGAAAGAAGTCACTGGGGTCCAGATCAGGTGAATAGGGAAGGTGTTCCAATACAGTTATTTGTTTACTGGCTAAAAACTCTCTCACAGACAGTGCCACGTGAGCTAGTGCATTGTCGTGATGCAAGAGCCATGAATTGTTGGCAAAAAGTTCATGTCGTTTTTGTCTGAACGTTTTCCATGAAGCCTTTTCAGCTCTTCCAAATAGTAAACTTGGTTAACTGTCCAGTTGGTACAAATTCTTAATGAATAATCCTTCTGATTTCAAAAAAGGTTAGCAACATCTTTGCAACAAGTTCACGAATTTAATTGTCCGACAGTGTGTGTATAATATGATATATATATATATATATATATATATATATATATATATATATAATAAAATGTATATTTTTATGTATATACAAAATAAAATTTAAAAAAAAAGATGTGCTGGAGGACAGTAATAAAGAATCAAAACCACTATTGAGGTGCACAGATAAATAATTCAGGATGAACAGCCAAGCCAAGACACGGCAAGATTGCTGAACTCCAAAAAATGTCACAGAGCACACAAAAGAGAATATCTACATGAGTAGAGTACAGTTAGTAGTGTAAAAGGAAGAAATGGGGATCGACAATTGGAAATACCTCCTCAGTACAAAACAAGGAGATGGGTTATATGATGAGAACCTACATGCCGAGAGATTTGGATGTAAAACAGGAGTCCAACCAAGGTTAGGAGTAGCAGTAAGACTGAGAAGATCCTGATATTGTTATTATGCTGATTAGCTATAACCTGAAGCTCATTGCATGTCTACATGCTTAAAACCAGAGCTGTTGGGGCTGGAACTGATCCACTAGGGTCTTAACACCAATGTCAGTTCCAAATTAGAAGGGCAGAGGAAAACCTTTGAGCTCGTTCTAAAAAATTCTTGGTAGGTTCCGTGTCTCCCTCCTAGCCTCCAATTTAGTTCTCATAGTACTATTTTTAGCATTGGGACAAGAGGACAGGTTCGTATCAGATTTATAACAATTACATTGGACATGTGTGGAAAGCACAGGAAACTTTCTGCACTGTGCACGTCTGAATTATAGGGAAAGCTGCTTAAAATCATAGCAAGTCTATTTGCATATTTCTGTCCAGTTGTCAGATGGTGTCTCAGTTTATAAATGTGAAAACTCATAGATTTTATTGTCCTCTAGATATTAGACTTACTTATTAAAATACAGCATATCAACAAGCATCTCTGGGTTTCCATTATCATAGTTGCACAGTACAGGGCTTAAATATATACAGAGTGGGAGAGGAGAGAGCAGATTTTCCACCCGAGGAAAGTCACCAAAAGTGACACCTTTTCAACAAAATTTTTAAAAGTGTAATACTTGGCATAAGTATTGAGTTAAGAGAGAGGTGAAAATATTTTCAAGCAAGCAGTGTGAACCATGAGGAATGTAGAGAATATGGTCAAAAAGTATTTTTTAAGAACTTTCCCTCTTACCAACTGATGGCCTAGGCTCTGTTTACTGTGCCCCTTCCATATCATCCTTGCCCCATATTTGCTCCCCTTGATGTTAGAATATGACCAACTGATAAAGAGTATAGTGCTAGAATCCATGGAATTCAGTGTAGTTAAGAATATAGGTATTTGAACAAATACTTATATTTACTTTGACAGTAAAATATTGATTGATCAATAATATGAAAGAGGTATAAATTACTATGTGAAGGCTAAAGAAAGAGACAGTAATTCTGATTAAGAGGACAGAGGAAGACTGTATTGAGAAGATTACACTTGAATAGGACTCGGAAAAATTTAATAGAGTTTTATAAAGCAGATGTATGGAGGAAGAACTTTTAACCATTGAGAATAATATGAGAAAAGGTAGAGTTAGGAAAGTGTGGAGAACATAGTGAAGAAATGATCAGTCTGATACAACTGGGGAGAGATGTATATGCATGTGGGGAAGGGTGAAGATATTTCAAGATCAGCCTAGGAAAACAGACTGCCCAGATTATGGGAGGGCTTTGATTGCCATCCTAAGAAATGATAAAAAATAGGATGCTTGTGAAGATATTTTACTGAAGTATTAATATGTCCAGATCTGTGCTTTAGAAATACTACACAGAAACTCTAAGGAGTGTGCATGTGCATAGCAACACTACCCGATATTAAAGAGGCCTGCAGCAAAGCTGTAATGTATTCACATAAGCTTCTATTCATAAAATTACACATGAATATGGCTATAACATCAAGGGTACATGTGTATTACATATGGATTCTGTATTTATATTTCTTGTACTTACAGATGAAAATAATATTTTAGTTAAAACTATTTTTAATTTTATTATAATGTAATATACCACTCTGTATTTTATTTCTGCTCCAAAAAGATCATTTCAATTTTGTTTCATTCTTATACATAGGGGAACTTAAATAGTGCAAATATCAACCTGGGTCATATTAGAACTACTGGCTTAGAAATGAACATTGGCCAAAAGTCATTAGAAATGGATAGCTGTTTAGTGGTGTGTGGGAAAGGAGTTGATGGTCACAGTCCAATTCCTACTTAACAGGTGTCTACCTCATAAAACCACCATCATAATCAGCACTTATTGGCACCCTTATCGTCAGTGCGAGAAGAGAAGCCAAGATTTAAGATTGCTTTCTCTTCTCTGTCTGTCATGACTGTGTGGGGAGATTCCCTTCAGCCTTTTATAATGGCTCTATGTTTTCCTTCTAACAATATTAACTTCTAAAATGAATTTAGTGTTTAAGAACTATCTCTGGGGACTGTCATTGACTTCTTAAACTGACAGTAAATTCATTTTAGAAAATAATATTATTAGAAGGAAAACAGGAAGTCATTATAAAAGGTTGTTTATAATGAGAACAGTTGAAGATGTATCATTTTAAGTCAGCAGTTTTAAAGACAGACATATGTTCCCACCACAGGGATCTGTCCTATTGCTTGAACACCAGAAGAAAATTCATTATTTAACATCATTAATGTATCACACTGAAACTTAATCATAATTTAAAGGATGAAATCCACAGCTTTACTCAGTGTTGCTTGTAATATTGGATGTTACTCAATGGAAGGAGAATTTTTTTCCATGCTTGCTAACATGTCATCTTCCATATTTTATGCTTTTAAGCATGAAATCTAATTACATAGAAATAAGAAATATTCAAATCAATTCATTTGCAACAGAATTATTTAAGACCTTCACTTGCGGAATAAACTAATGTCAACATTCATCTTTTGCACAGAGCTGTATTTATAGATTTAAATATATTTTATAAACATTCTGTTGTGTAGTATGTATACTTGATTGCTCTCACTTTGAAAAGATGTTTACTGTGGTGATGATAGGAAACAATTAGCTCCATTTAAATGACTTAATGCAATGTTTCAAAGCAGTTGTTTTACAACATCTTTTCAGGAGTGAAGGGACAATGGACTTGAATGCATTCCAACAATTATTATATTACATTTTCATAGGACTTTCAATTTATAAAACAGAAAGAGCAAATTGCCCACATAACAAGAAAAATACATTTATATTTATTACATAGAAAATAAAAATCAAAGGACAATTCACAAACATCTATATTTACAAGGAATCTCATTCCTGGTAGAAGATCCATACATAAAGAAGAAACATGATAACTGCCAGTATTGAATTAAAACTATAAATCATTCATAATTTCCCCAATAACTTCTGAATGTATATAACTGACTTTTGTTTATTGAAAATTTTCAACAAAAGAAATATTTTAAATATTCAATAAAAATCAAAGAAAAAACATTTTGAAGGTGAAATATAAAATGAATACATGCTTATTGACTGAACTTTTTAAAATACATAAACATACCATTGCTTTCCATAACCTTTTCATTCATAGTATACAGTTTTATATTTTTCTTCAATCTTACATACAAACATAATTTTTAAGAATATGAAATTGAGTGTTCCCTAACAAATTGATATGTTAAAATAAAAACTAAAACAAAGTTCTATATATTGGCTTAAGTTTCTGACATCGTGATTGTCCATAAAGAGAAAATAACACATATTTATATAATTTGAGAGATAAGGAATTTCAAAATATCTCATTCGCAAATGAGAAAAATTATCCAAGCTCATAAAACTACTTAAAAGAGTCAAAATGAGCATGCATGTTTACACTCTCCATTGTATAATAAAAGAGAAGACTTTTCAAATAATAATACCACAGTTTGTTCTTTTGAATGTGATAAGCTAAATTAACAAATTCTTACATATGTTTTCAATTGTTTCTTTAGCCTTTGACTGTTTTTTGTTTTGTTTTGTTTAGTTTTGTTTTTCCCCCCACCTTTTCTAAAGACCAAGATCTCCCTAAACTAAATCACAGACAACTTATCTGGATGTTTAGATATCTAGAAAATATTAAATTATGTCAATTTTATGTTCTAATTTTGATATAATTTTTTTTAATTGTCTATTTAAACCTTTCTTAACTGAACTATAAAATACCTAAGCATACTAGGACTATAACTTCCTTATCTTTGAGCATCTGTCCTTTTAGCATAAACTCAATACATGTATATTGATTTTATATTGAAGAAATAAAAAGATACAGAAATTCTTCCAATATTCATAGGTAATATTCCACAAGGGCGCAGACAAACAAATCTCACTTGACTTTAAAAGTATTCCTAAGAAGAAGGATAGAAGCACATTTATCAATTTAACTCTTAAATAAGCCGAGGAGATGTTTGTTAAAAATAAGTTTTCTTGCTCTAAAAAATAAGAGCATAAAACTTTTATATAACCTCTTATTTTGTGATTGCTGCAGATTACCTTTTTCAATTTGTGGCCTTCCTTTTCTCTTTTTTAAGAGGAAATCCACTGAAAATGTTATTTCTGCCTAACTTTTTTTTTTTTTTCTGCCTAATTAGTAAACTCAGTTTAAAAAGCATATTCTGAAAATTCAGTAGGTTCCCATACTTAGTAGCGAACACACAAAATACTTCATAAGACGATATCTTTATTCCGATTTTCACAATTCCATTCATTGAACAGTTTAGTATAACAGTAAAAATACACTTCTTATCTGACTTCATGTGAAAAAGAAATAGCATTAAAAAGGCCTGTGATATGAATATTGACAAGCAGAGGTTCATAATGTACAAAGAGACAAAATGAAAACCTATAATTGACAGAAATTATAAATATGAAGTATTGTGGTAATGCCACAAAGCTAGTAAGGTCACAGAGAAAAAAAGAAATCTTCATTTCATGATGCAGAGTTTTTAATTCTCCTCAAGCTCTTTATTTTGTACAATTACCATCCACCTTTTCATCTGAATGTCATTTTATGCAGTGCTGATCACTGAACTTCACAAAAGTGGAAAACATTTCAAGGTAGTTTAAAAGAAAGCTCAGCAAAGTGGTATGTTATAAAATACTTCAATTTGACTTTTTCATGTTTGTTTCACTGTCTACCCAAGCACACCTCAAATGCTGCACCATTCATTGCTATCACTGCAGTATATCCTCAAACATTATTACCACCTGTCAAACCTGGCATGAAATAGCTTGCAAGGCTTTTATGTTGATTTTAAGGAATTAGAAGCATCAACCATGTTATTTATTCTGGGTTAATCTTCAGTGATGTATACTGTTACCAACAGCACTGGATTGCATCCTGAATAATCTTTTCAGGATTGGCCGCTGAAGTATTATATTGTCATCTGGATTAAGGTTGTCTACACTCTGCACCAAATTTTACTTTTTAAAAAGGACTGTAGGCTGTTAAATTCAGTCAAGAAAAAAAATCTAGCTTCTTACAATTAAAATTTACAAGACTGTCTTCCAAAATTAATGCAGAATATTTATCTTAGTGTTTTACAACTTTATTTACAGAATGTCTCATCTCTATCTGTCACCTAATTAAAAAATGTTATATTTCATTTTTCATGAAGAACAAGAGGAGATGACTATGCAGGTATATAAAACGATTAGAGTAGAATTTTGCAAAATAACTTTTGGCAGTGCATCTTTGACAGATGCAGTTCAAAATCTGGAATGTTAAAAAGTGAAATAAATTTCTGGAATAATACAACAGGAGGAGAGACAAGACAGCAAAGCAGACATCTGGAAAGCCAATGAAAGTCTGAATTAGTGATAGTTTCTCCCATAAGCTCTGTTCTTGCTCCCTCAGTCCACATCTCATTTCTCCAGGCAACACTGATTCATTCTCCCATTGAGGATTTTGTACTGGCTAAGGTCAGTCATCGTTGGACCATTCAGAGTTCTAGGTCTCATTCTCCTCACAGTTAAAATTAGGAATTGGAATGAGGTCAATTTTTCTTACACATGTTTGGTCAAATTTCCCTTTGAGAAATAGAAGAAAGTTTTGGGAACCCCTCCCCCCAAACACACACAAAAAGAAAAGCACACAAACGGAGCATTTTAGGAGTTTTACAGTAAGCCTATGTGTCCAAATTAAGAATACAGAGAAGATAATATTTTTTAAAACCATATTAGAAATGATTTCATAACATACTTTACTTTCTTTGAGCTTTCCTATATTCACAAACCATCTGCATTGAACATGCATTTAAGAGTGCAGCTTCAGAAGCTAGACCACCTCAGTGGTGTTAAAGTAATTGAACAAGGAGGACATTAGACTGATGTGGCTCTAATGCCTTGGTAGACTATGTAATCAAATCAAAACCTAAGCCAGTCTTAGGTTTTGAATCCAAGAAAATGAAACTTAAGAACAACCAGTCACAAACAGCCAAGTAGGGGTTCTCAAATAAGAAAACGACTTAAGCTGTAGCCAATCAAATGATTTTTTTATTATGTTTACCTGTCTTCTCAAAAAAAGAAAGGAAGGAAGGAAGGAAGGAAGGAAGGAAGGAAGGAAGGAAGGAAGGAAGGAAGGAAGGAAGGAAGGAAGGAAGGAAGGAAGGAAGGAAGGAAGGAAGGAAGGAAGGAAGGAAGGAAGGAAGGAAGGAAGGAAGGAAGGAAGGAAGGAAGGAAGGAAGGAAGGAAGGAAGGAAGAAAGAAAGAAAGAAAGAAAGAAAGAAAGAAAGAAAGAAAGAAAGAAAGAAAGAAAGAAAGAAAGAAAGAAAGAAAGAAAGAAAGAAAGAAAGAAAGGAAAAAAAACAAAAAACCTCTCGTACTTTTGGCTGAGCACTCATAGCTAGCTGCTTTTGGTTTGGCGCTGCCAGATTCAAACCAATGTTTGCTTAAATAAACTCTTGAAATTCTGATGTGCCTCAGTTTATCTTTTAACAGTAATAATCTCCATTCAGCCACAGACAACTTGTGTAACATTAGACAAGTTATTTATCCTTCTTTCCTTCATTTTACTTATTGATAAATCAGGGATAACATTTATATTTAACATATATGGTCATTGTGAGTATTGAATTAATGGTGTGTGTGTGTGTGTGTGTGTGTGTGTGTGTGTGTGTGTGTAACCAGGCTTCAAATTCATATATATCATGTTTGTAATAGAGCCCGGAACATGATAAGTATTTATTTTTTCTTAGACATTGCTTGTGTAATTTTAAAACATTTCTATAAACGTGCATACAAATAAACTAAAAAGTAAATCTTTCATTATTTAAGTGATGTTCTTTTTCTTTCTAGAATTCAGGAGCTTACTTATACACGAAATTTAATCATATTATATAATTAAAAATGTGACATTCTGTTCATCAATTTCTGTACTCATATTTATGGTTTCTAGATGAATGGAAAAAGAAGGAAAGGATATTTTGCATCATCATAGGAAAAATATGAATAGCTGCTTTGCAACAACAACAACAACAAATAAATACTGGGAAGAAAACAACAAAAAATACTTAATGTCCATGCAGTAACTTAATTTGCATTTAGCATCCTTCACTCTATTAAGTGATTTGGGATCATGTCCCTCTTCCCCCATCTCTTTTCAGTAATGTGTATCGGGTTTCTCACTTAGTGGGGCTGGCATGATATTATTTACCTATGTGTATATTCACTGCTTAATGGATCTTTTCTAAAAAGGCTTTCCTTGCTGAGTTAATTTGCCCCCACTCTTGAAATGAATTTCAAAATAAGTTTTTCTAAACTGAATATACAAAATTAATATCAAGAGATTGCTGATGTTTTCTTCCTCTACTTATATGTTTACAGCTGAAAATCAGATGTTTTAGATAGGATTTGGTTCAAAATTGCTACATCAGATGAAATTTACCTTTTAACCTTAAGTCCTTCAATATCTCCTTTTCTTTTCCTCATTCCTCCACTGGTGAAGTGTGACAGATAAAATGTCATTCCTTCTAAACAAGAGAGCTTTTACACTCAACACCACTTTTTACCCCTTTTCTTACACTTGTAATAAAACTAAGTAAAAGATAAACGTAGTTGGAAAGTGAAAGCTACACACATTTTCTGCTTAATGAAACAAAATTCCTCTTTTTTTTTTTCCTCACAGCACTGTTTTCTTGCTGGTACTATATTCTTCCTTTTCATAAACAGCTGTTACATTTATTATGCACTTCATTCCTTTTCTAGGGCCAACTATTTTTCAAGTCCTATAATTTTGCCTTCATTTTCTCATCCAAATATGAATATCTCCCTCCTCCCAACACACACAGATATAGTCTATTTTAGGTGCCATGGCATGTCAATAGCATCAATCACCATTCGCACCATCGATCATGCAGCTACAAAGCAGTTGGATGACATCTGCCATAACACCCTCTGTGCTATGATAATGCACTTGAATTTTGATGCCGGAGGATATTGGTTTACAGATTTGTAATCAATCTCAACATCTTTTCAAGCAGGATATTTTGGAGATGTAACAGAGCATCGATCACACATTTTCAGAGTATGTTTGGACATGAACATAATTGTTCCATGTAGTTGACTAACATTAAATAATTACAATATAATTCATAATGCTTCCAACAGCCAGTCATATTACTTATTCCAAACAATATAGTTATTTCATCTTTAGTCCCTTTCTCCATAAATATTAGTATTCTAGGATTTTTTATTATTATTAAATTTTAGCAAGATTGTGGCATTCTAAAATGCAAAGCACAAAGACAAAATAATCTCATATTTAGTATGCCTAACTTGAGTCATTTAATGCATGCACAATTTATTTTATTTTTATGCTACAAAACATTTTTTTTTTTTTTTTTAGAATTACATCATTTGTTTTCCTTCCTTACCTAGTATTAAGCAATGTTATTTAGGCACTTGACTTGCAGTATTGGCATCAATTATCACAGAGCCAATTTTTGCATCGTCTAATACAATTTTTGAGATGACACATTCTTCACTTTCATCTGTGCTTAAAAATTATGCTTTCAAAATAAATGCAATCCCAAACCACATGCATCAGTTTGAGTAATATTAAGGTAGGATTGGCCCCCACCAGCACTTTTGTTGGTATATGTTTGATATATACAAATCAGGGTATTGCTTCTAAAGGTGAAATTTTAGAGGCTTTTCTATAACAAAATAGACCAGGTATAACTGCTACATTCATGTTAATTTTCTTTGTCTAATTTTATAGTGTTCCATGAGCTGAGTCTCCTAATCAGTGGTGTGCTGGGAAACGTTTAAACTGGCGCCCTGGCAGTGAAAGGGAGCACAAATCCTGATTCGCACTGTTTTCCAATTTCTACGGTGTAAATACTCCCACTCTGGCCAATTACTTGTTTAAATTGAAGTTTAATTGACATATAAAACTATATTAGTTTCATGTGTAAAACAATATGATTTGATTCGTATTATAAAATGACATATGCACATTTACATAGCAATATATTCCTTGCATTTTTTATGGTGATCTCTGGTATATGAAAAAAGCATAATATACCATAGTAAATGTGGATAAAATATAAGACAAAACTTGTAAATTAAAACAATTAAAAAATGAACAATAAAGTATATCTGATAGGACTGTTTAACTTGATCTCATTTGAGATTAGGTCATTATATCCTAACCTGAAGCCCTTTAAAACCCTTGATATTTTATTATTTATTTATTTATTTTTTAATCTTTTAAAGAGAATCCTTCTGCCTGACAGTCATGAAGTTCTGTGGTTCAATGAAGGAGGAGGGAAGCAGACTGCTTCCAAGATGACAAATGCTGGAGCAGGTTTTACATTTGTCAAAACCTAGTGTTTTCAGATATTCTGATTAGTTAGAATTTAGGATTTTTATGAGAGATTTGATAGTTAGAATTGACTAATATTTTAAAACACTTTGAAGATATATATATATATATATATATATACACAGAATATATTATTTGGTTTGCAGGCCACCATCCTGTAACCTGAGTTCAAATATATTATACAACAGTTTCCTCAGTCCAACATATCTGTGCCCTTTCTGCATTAGCATTTGGGTTTTCATGGATTGTGAAGTATTTACTGAACAATGATTTAATAATTAACATTAAAATCATATGTTCCATAATTAGCTATCTCCATGCTTTTATTCACAAATTTTTTCTTCCCTCACGAATTCCTCTCTTTCAAGGCATATCCACCTAATAACTTCCTTAAACTGTCCTCATCTTTCAAGGCCTATTTTAAATGCTACCAGCTGCAAAGCACTTTTCCTGATTTCCTCTGAAGAGAAATAACATTTGTTTTTTCTTTCTGTGTTCCCATCTTGTTTATTATTCACTTTGCAAACCCTGCCTTAATTTATACTATTCTGCCCCTTTGTACTATTCCAGTACCACACACTCAGAAAACAGCTATTACATTGGACAATTGCTTGTATGAGATTCAAAAATCTTCCCTAATATAGTAGTTTTGCATTTGGTGAGATGTAATGAGTTAGTTATTCATGTAACATACCTAGCTTACAACCCTATTGCTCATACATGTATAAATTAATACTACCTTCAGTATAATGCCTTCTGCTTTAATCGTATCTAATCAGAGAAGGAAATGGTCTAATTAATAAAATATTCTGAATAATATATACAATAAATAAATATATTTGTATGTTTGTATGCATGTGTGTAAATACACACACACATATATGCATACACCAACTCTGGACACTGCAAAGCCTGACCATTAAACAGTAGAATGCATAAAATACACTTATCACAACCCATGCTATTTCCATTAATTATTCAAAACAACTTTAAAACATCATTCATATGAACTCTATACAAAGTGGTTAACGTACTTTAGAACTGACACACATTTGATGGTTTGTCTTGCCCAAATCTAGGACAGTCTTATTCTCAAATTCATTCTTTCCACCACAGTACACTTCTTTAACTATTTATGACTAATGACCTCAAGAAACTGGCAAGGTCAAGCAACTTCAATCAGTAAAGCATCTTCTCATCAAAGTTCGGAAGTGAAGGCAAAGAAGCTTTTGCTTCCAAGTGAGAGATGTCAATTTGAAACATAAAATCCACATACAGCTATCTGGATCAAAATTGTGTTCACTGCCGAACCGACTGTCCTGAAGACCAGTGAAGGCTGTACTGAAAATCAACTTGAACTCTGTTTCTGTATGTAGCAGAGACTTACCACATTGTATTACAATTGTTTCTCCACATGTCTATACCCCACTTTGGATCTGGAGTAGTACCTAAATAGTCTTCATTTCTGGGTCAAAATCACCAAACTCTAGTATAAACCTCTTGTGTGTACTTATCTACCCACTGAATAAATGGATAGATTAATTAAGATATGAATCAATGTAGGGAGGGTTTGATGGTTGGCAAAAATTTCCTTCTTGATTGTCCTAACACAAGTGAAACAAGTTGTCAATTCTACTCATTATACAAATAAGAAACAACAACATAGTAGGTAAATAATATTCCTCCTGAAGTTTTGATGATATGTTTTATTCAATAAAATATTAAGATACTGGTTTAACTCATTAAAAATTACAATATCTATGTTGTACCTTTCATGTGCCAAGCATAGCATTAAGGGCTACTGCAAAGCATACGTCAGAAAAATATATAGATTCAGAGTGTTAATTCTCAGCTGGAAACTGTTTTGGCCCCCAGAGTATTTTTTAAATGCTGAAGATATATTTCTGATGTCATAATTGGGGCAGGGTGTTATTGGATAGAGGCCAAGGATGCTGCTATACATCTTATAATGCACAGGGAAGGCCACCAAAAACAAAGACTGTCTGACCAAAATGTCAGTGGTGCTGAGACTGAGAAATTCTGATTTACAAGGATCACGAAGGACTGTGATACATATTATAATTATTTGGTTCTCAAATGGTACAAGGAGAAAGTTATTACTACTACTTTTGGTGGTCATGGAAGCCTGGCAGAAGAGGAACACATGTATTGGGGCTTGGAGTTTGTTTTGCCAAGACTATAAGATGATGGAAGAATGTATTCCCAGAGCAGAAAATATATTTGTACAAAGGCACAGACAGAAAATCTATTTAGTATGATTATAGTATATGCTGGCTAACATTGTGTGGAATCATGCTGGAGAGTGAGACAGAGATCACCTCAAATGAGGTAAGAAACATTCTCCTTAGTATGATATATTCATACAGTCATATTATTTGGAATCCTTGTGTCATACTCAGGAGAATAGACTGCATTTTAGACAACTGGAGAGACAGTGAGTGATTTTTAAAGCAAATAAATATAATAATGAGATATGCAATCTTTTTTTACAAAAAATTACAAGAGAATTTGAAGAGCACGTTGGAGCAATGTGGCACTGCCAGCTGAAAAACCAGACAGACCTTATTTTGCAAACCATCATTGTCCAAACCAAGGATTCAGCAGTGAGAATCAAGTGAAAGGAATGAGCTTAGGGATGCTTAGGAAGACGGGTAAAAGAAGTTTGCAAAAATCATCTAAGAGATGTGAAAGTGTTTGAAGACTAGAAAATGACACCTAGGGTTCCAGCTTGCCCTATTGATTGCAATGTAAAGTAACCTTGGGAATAGCATTTGAGATAAGATGAATACACTGGTTCCAGTGAATTATATGTTGAACTTGTGGTTCTTGGATAATCAAGTGTAAATGTCCAGTAAGTACCTGCAGGTGGAATGTGGAAGGTAGTTCTGGGTGGGAGACATCGATATGGGAGTCATCAGCACATAGACAGATATGACACACATAGAATAAGTACCTTTATCTGAGGAAAATTAAAGTATAAAATAGCACAAATGAAGTCCAATAAATGGACTGAATCAGCTTCTGGGAATCCAAACTAAGCCTATGGATGGGTTAGTTGGAAATTTGTTAAATGATTCAGAAATTTTGGTATTGTCAGGATAAACAAGTTATGTTTAACAACTTTTCATTCAATACATTTTTTTACAAAAAGATAATAATAAATTAATAAAAATGTGACTTGAGGGCACACTTGTGATATTTTATACTTCTATTCATGAGATGAATAAAAGGGATAATCCCACGTCTGTGTTAAGAGATAAAGAGAGGTATGTCTATTGCATAACAGGTGCTCAATAAATATTTCTGGAATGAAGGCGTATTTGTAAAATGTATGAGAGGTATAGCGAACCATAAAATTCCTAATACAGCGAAGTGTGACTGACAGAGAAGCTAGGTCAACTGTGGCAGGTGCTAAAGCTAATCTACCAGGAATCACGCCACAAATCCTTTTCAATTTGTAATCAAAATTATTCTGGAAGCAGAAGAGTAAAGCTGGTTATCATAGGATTTGTTATCATTTTTATCAACTAAAAAAGTGGAGAAAGTATCTTTATTCATTTTTTTAATGTTTATTAAATGCATCGGGGTGAAATTGGTAAGTAAAATTATATAGGTTTCAAGTGTACAATTCCATAATACATCATCTACATACTGCATTGTGTGCTCACCACCCAGAGTCAGTTCTCTTTCCATCACCATATATTTGACTCCCTTTGCCCTCTTCTGCCATCCCTCCTTCCTCCTTACCTCTGGTAACCACTAAACTGTTCAATCTGGTAACCCTGGTGTTATTAGCACCATGCTGTAATTGGCCTGAGCTAACCAACTGAGCTAACCAACCACCCATGGCAACTAAACTATTGTCTGTGTCTATGAGTTTTTGTTTCTTTGTCTGTCCTGTTCATTTGTTGCTTTCAATTTTACATCTCATATATGACAGAAGTCATATGGTTCTCTACTTTTTCTGCCTTATTTATTTCATTTAGTATGATAATCTCAAGATCCATCCATGTGTTGCAAATAGCAGTATTTCATCTTTTAATGGCCAAGTTATATTCCATTATATATATTTGCCATATCATTTTTATCCAATCATTTATCAAAGGACACTTTGGTTGCTTCCATGTCTTGACCAACATGAATAATGCTTCAATGAACATAGGGGCACATATATCTTTACGGATAAATATTTTCAGATTTTTTGGGTAGATACCTAGAAGGGGGATTTCTGGGTAATATGGTAACCCTAGTCTTAATTTTTTGAGGACCCTCCATACTGTTTTCCATAGTGGCTGTACCAATTTACATTCCCACTAGCTGTGTATGAAGGAACCCTACTATTCTTTCCTGTTTCTTTTTTATTTATTAGGTTGGGAAGGAGAGTGATTTGGAATTACCCTATATTATAGAGGTGAACAAATAATTAACTTAGTTTACTTTTTTTGGTAATAGAAATTCATTTGTTGGAAATTAATCTTTTCGAATTTTCAATTTTCGAGATTCAAGATTAAATAACAGAATGTATACCTTTCATGTCTTGTGGTACTTCTATCATTTATCTTATTGACCTTGATCTTTTCAGAAAGACAATTAGTTTGTGGTTTGCTTTTGTTGTTTCATATCAGCAAATGTCAGTACCTTCCTATAAACTTTGTCATTTTTATTGTGTTTTTTTTCGTTGTCTTTTTTTGTTGTTTTTCTGAGCCATCTCATACTTTCAGGGACATGGTTCCTTTCTGCTTTTTTCTGTATTCTTTACTTTCACAATCAACTTTTTGGATAACAAAAAATCACGTTTATCATAGTGTGCATTTAAGATACAAACATACTAATTAACAAATAGTATATTAATTAGCTGCAATTATATGATAAATGCATCTATTTTCTTGTGTTTAAGACATCAGTGAAACTGTTAGTGTTATTTATTTGGATACAATGATAAAGGAGAAGAATGACTTGAAAACTGAAATCACACTACATAGCAATTCTTTCATATGAATATACTGAAATAAGATTCTCTCTCCACCCACTTCAGGAGACAATTGTTTCTGTTTTCATATAGGTAGTTCAACTGAAGTGGATACGCTCAAAGAGAAGTGTATCCACTTCTTTCTATTAACACATTATATTTAATGTGTTAATAGAAATGCAGGTTATTCTTCTTTGCTACTGTAGAACTTTCCTTATGTTTTTTCATTTCCTACATTGCCTTTCACCACACACACACACACACACACACACACACACACACACACACACACACTTGCAGATTAAGAGGTCATTTGTCCCCCTCCCTTCATTCATAGAAATGTAATCTAGCTTTGAACAATTTGGTGTAGCAAGCATACCATTACTCGGTAAAATTTAATTTTATTATAAGTCTGAGTATTTTCATATGCATTTTTGTACATTTACTTTTTAATTATTTTTCTTTAATAATTTAAGTAAATCTATTCCATTTACCAGATGAATTAATTGTTATTTTGCTTTTAAATATCTATGTCTCTTTAAGAAAGAAGTCTGCTTTTCTGCATGAAGTTTATTTTTATACTTGAAAATGAGTTTTTATATTTCTAATAGACGTTAAGTGGCTTATTCCCTATAATTTAATACCTAACCAAACCTGTAGACCAGTACTGTCCGATATAGAAATAGTGTGATGATGAAAATTATTCACTGCACTGCTCAATATGATTTTCACTGGTCACATGTGGCTGATACTTAAAATGTACACTTAACCCCTGAACAACATGGGGGGCATGAGTGCCAATCTCTGAGCAGTTGAAAATTTGTATATAACTTTTGACTCCCTGAAAACTGAACTATTAACAGCTTACTATTGACTATAAGCCTTACTGCTAACACGTATTTTGTATGTTATATGTATTATATACTGTATTCTTGCAATAAAGTAAGCTAGAGAAAGAAAATGTTTTTAAGAAAGACAGTAAACACATTTACCGTATTGATTGAAAAAAAAATCTACGTATAAAGTGGATCCACTCAGTTCACACCCATGTTGTTTAAGGATTAACTATAGTTAGTGCAACAGAGGAAATAAATATTTAGTTTAATTTAATTTTGAGGAATGTAAATTCATATTAAATAGTCAGGTGTAGCTAGTAGCCACCATATGGGGCAGCATAGCGTTAGCTGATTATGATCATGCATTCAAATTCATAAAAATTATGTACACAATATGGTTTTCATTATTATGTTGTAGAGTAGTTGGTAGAGATAGTGTTAGAAAGGAATAAAGATATTTCAAATATCTCTTCCCACATACCAATAAATAATTTCATTAGTAAGTTAAGAAACCACTTTGAAAATTTCATTTAAAATTGATAATTTTATAGCTATTGTGATAATCATGATATGTTCATAAAACTCACAACTGTTTATCTTGCATTCCCATAGTTTATTCTCCATGTTGTTGTGGTATTCATTATAAATTTGTTTCCTCTCGTTGTCTAATTTGTCACAATATTGTTAAAATTCAATCTTATATATAATTTTCCACACATATAGCTAGGTGTCATCTGTAGTATAATAACACTATTTTTCTCTTCTGTCCAAATCCCTAGGTTAGAGTTTGCTGTTAAATAACTCTAATAAAAAAAAATCTCCCGGATAATATTGTTTCGTTAGTAACCCATCTTTCTCTAACCCTATAAGTCAATTTCTTCTCTCCTTCCTTCCATCCCTCCTTCCTACACTTTTTTTTCCTTTCTTACTCTCTCCAAGTGCTTATTAATGTAGACTATGTGCACAGTGGCTTACATGTACTTTAGTTTCTACCACTGCCGTAACAGATTATCATAAACTTAACAACTTAAAACAACACATATTCATTATCTTGCAGTTGTGAACTTCAGAAGTCCTAAAGACAAGGTGTCAGCAGGGCTGCATTCCTTCTGGGGTCTCTAGAGGAAATATTTCCTTGCTTTTTCCAACGTTCAGAGTCTACCTGCATTCTTTAGCTCATGGTTTCTTCCATCTTCAAAGTCAACAGAATAGCCTCTTTGAAGCTTTCCTCTCTCTCTTCTCTCTCTCTCCCCTACCCTGGTCACATCTACTGCTCTGTTTTCTTGCTTTTCCTTTTATCTGGAACATTGTAATTACATTGGTCCCAACTATATAATACAGGGAAATCTTTCCATTTCAAAATCCTTAATTTAATGGGATCTGCAAAGTCTCTTTTGCCAGGAAGTTAATATAGTCACAGATTCTGGGCACATATCTTTGGGGAACTATTATTCTGCCTACTACAACACACACTTGATAACTTTAAAATATAAAAGTTATAGTAATGTTTTGAAAGGGCTAATTATATTTGTGAGTATAGATGTACATATATGTTGATTCATATATATCTATATATATATATATATATCACCTAAATGCACATTAAAACATAAATGAATAACTAGATATGTAGTACAATAAGATGACTAATATTAATTCTTAAGTTTCTTATATTTTCAAGCTTTTATCCAAAAACTGTTCTATGAAGATTTCTGAACAGTTCATATATTTCCTGATATCACATTTTTTTTTTTTTTTTTTTTGGTTTTGCATCCATCTGGTTATATTCTCATACACTATTCTTAACAACAATAGTACTTAATAATGCTTGTGGCTAACAATTTGGTGATTCAAATTGCATTTTAACAAGTGTATTGATATGTAGTAGTGTGGTACAAAAGTTTTGCTACAGCCAAGAAGTATTACTTTAATCATTTCACCTCTGTATATCAGGCCTAGTACTGGAATCTAGCAGATTAAATTTGTTTCAGAATGAAGCTTTCAATCCTAAAACCTAACAATTTAAACAGTCATGCCAGGCTTTTCTTAACTAAATGTGGATCTAGTTAACAGACCAACTCTTGTCATGAAAATTTCTGATCACACCCTTAATTCAATTTGCTTTAAAGCACTTAACACTGTGTAGTGGAAAGAATATTGGTCTATAATCAGATTGATATTGGCTTAAGCTCTGGCTAGGTTACCCACTGGATGGCGACATTTGGCTCATCTCTTCAGCTCTCTAAGGTTTGATGCCCTCATCTGTAAGATGGAAATAATATGTATACCTATAGTCCTTTTACCAGTGGCTGCCTGACACAAAGGGATTCTAAGTAAATGACAGCAAGTGTTATCACAACTACCTTTAATAGTAGTGAAAAAGGGAAAAATCATAGTAGAAGTCATTAAGCCATAACTATAATCAAAGGGAAACATAAAACATTACCTTGAGGTGATGTGTGCATCTGTATGTTTATTGCAGCATTGTTTACAATGGCCATGATATGGAGGCAGCCTGGGTGTCCGTCGATAGATGAATGGATAAAGAGTAGGTGGTACATATATACAATGGAATATTGCTCTGCCATGGAAAGGAATGGGTTCCTGCCATCTGTGCTACATGGATGGACCTGGTGGGTAGTGTGCTGAGTGAAGTATGTCAGACTGCAAAAGACAGATGCAGTGTAATATCACTTATGTGTGGAATCTAAAGAACAAAATAAATAAAACAAAACAAAAACAAACAAAAAGAATAAATCTAATTGGCTTTAAATTAAGTTAATCAAATCCATTGTTTATTTTTCTTACAAATAAAATTCCAGTGAAAAATAGTTGATTGATATTTGGGCATTACATCTTTAGTTATAATATTCAATTATACAACTGGCAGTCAGAAAACTAGTGTGTGCTAATATGAAAACATTATTTCTTACCTTGTTTAAATATAAAATTTATTCAGTTGGGAAAAAGTTATTATGCAAAATATCAATAAAATAAGCATATTAAAAACAGACTGAAAATTCACATTCAAATTCCAGGTTCTAAGTGTTATGATTTACTTAGATAATATGAGCTAATAGTGTCATACATGGGAGATATCTAATTTTAACCTTTTCTATAACATAATACATTTGACATTAAAAAAAAAAAAAATATATATATATATATATATATTATATTATATTACAAAAGCAATCTCATTGGTAGTGAATTGCCAATTCTTTTTCTCTTTTTTTCTGGCAACCATGAGGCCCAGATGCTAAGCACTGGAAGATAGTTCTTCCAATGGCAGCATCTGGCGTGCTGGCAGACTCCATAAGCAATTTTGTTTTATAGCTTTAAAGCAGCTTCTGGGTCTATTACATGGTTAATCTGATGGGCTGTCTGGGCTGCCTTGTCCTCCTGGATGCCATATGCCAACAGCTAGAGATGCAATGAACTGTCTGCCCATTAGGGCTGCTATAAAGAACACACCTGAAAAAAATCAGCTGCAAAGAGTGCTCTACTTCTGTTCAGCCATTACAGTAACCATAATGAGTGAGTGACCTGGCTAAAACAGTGATAAAAACTTGCCAAAACGTTCAATGCCCTCTGAACAACAGCGGAAACTAGAAAACTATAAATAATAAAATATTCAGGAAATGATTGTGTCATTTGATACTGAAACAGTATTTGCAATGTCTTCCCCATTCAAGAAAAGGAAGACAAAATGAGAAGTAGAATTGTTAGAATGAGAGACACAAATACCTCTATTTTGTGGCAAATGGTTCATTGGAGGATGAATTCTCTGAGTGCTAGGGTTGTATCTAACTCATCTTTATATTTTCAGGGCCTATCAGAGTATTTGATCATGGTAGAAACAGAATAAGTGGTTTTAAATAAATAAAAACAAATAACATGATAACACTGCAAATAACATTGCAATTGTATGGTATACTTTGTTAACTTCTCATCTTTTATTATTGTATCATTAACTTCTTATCTTTTAATATTGCACTTGATATAGCTTTTTCAGAGAATACTTTCATTACCACCCAGACTACATTGGGCCCCAATCTTCCGTACATCACAATATCTACCAGTGCATGCCATTATATCATTTATCACCATTTACATTTATATTCTTGTGTGATTATATTAAATTTCATCCCAGTCCTTTAATTGAAAACAGGTTAATTTTGTTTTAACTTAAAACATGCCAACATACACTAATGTCTTCATTTTTTTCGTATGAGGGCCAAGACATATTATTTGGTTGTAGATGAGTTCAGGGACTGCAAAGTAACACACATCAATTGATAAATAAATAATGCAAGAGATAAGAGAAGAGGAGCTAAAGTTAATCAAGTAAATGACTTAAGTGTAAGTCAAGTCAAGTATCTACTCTATTTGAACATCTCTCATGCTTGAAATCGCTCCTTCTTTTTTAGTCTCATCTCTTTGACCCAATCTTCTGCCACAATCTTCTACTTTTAAGAGCTCATGTGATTAGACTGGGCTCTCCCAGATAATCCAGGATAATTTCCCTATTTTATTAGTCAATTTATTAGCAATCTTAATTCTGTCTACAAACTTCATTTCTTTTTCTCTTGTAACAAAACCTATTCCTAAGTTTTGAGATTAGGACATGGACATCTTATTCTAGCTCCCACACTGCTGAAATACCAGAATTTGAGGGTGCATATAGAACATATTCTTGATAAAGTTTCCCAGTTGAGCTCCACGAGTAAGATAGAGAAACCAGAGATGGTTCATTGATTCATGGTATATTAATGTTGATAAAAAATTTAGAAATGCTTTAGTCATGCACTTTCACTTTATCTGGGGGCATCAGATCCTCAAAACCTAAATCACAAAGTCAAAACTATCTAGTTAGGAATTAGGGATAATACCCAGTTTTCCAAATCTTAATTTAGAGTTCTTTAGTTCTTTATACTATATCATCTCCTCTTATCATCCGATCTGTTCAGGCCAGAAGTACACAGGAGTCTATTTTACAGGTGATATGATACTTAATGATTCATTATATATATATATATATATATATATATATATATATATATATATATATATATGTATATATATATATATATATATATATATATATATATATATATATATATAGTTACAATAACAAATACAACATGGTTATAAAAATCATAATAAAATTTAATGGGTGAAAGCTACAGTTTCATTCAAATAAAACAAAACCACATAAAAATATACTATACTAGCCACACTATAGAGCTTTGTTCAGGCATAGCCAGGAGAAACACTTGGAATTTGATAAATGACTTTCAGGGAAACTCACTGCTCTAGGCTTCATGTTTTAACCTGTGTTTAAGGAGAACAATTTCTCCCCCCTCCACCCCTCCGCCCCTCCACCCTGCCTCCCTATGATGAATTCATGGTAAATTCTTTTGACTGGCTCCTTACTAGCAGACCATGCAATAAAGCAAACAAACAAAAGAACTGTGTCAAATTACCCAAGTAATTAGAGATATGGTTCGTCAACCCAGAAAATTTCACAACTAAAAATCTTACTCAGAATATACACCGTTAAACCTGAAGCACTTGGTTGTTGTATTCCTCTCTCTACACCACAAATATTCACTAGTAAATGACCCAAAGGGATTTGTTCTGTGGTTAATTTGGCTGAGGGGATCTGGCTTCAGTGTCACTCCAGATCCTGTTTGTCATTCTCACATTCCAACTGCACTAGAAAGGCTGAAATCATAAAGAACTTCCTCCTACAATGTCTTTTCTTTTTCTTTCTATGAAACAACCAATGTCCTAAAAAGACTCAGGTGCTGACCATGCTATTGTCATCCAGTTTCTCTAATCCCTGGCATTTTCCTGCCTGGACACTGGAAGCCAAATTGAATGTGCTCTTGTCCATGGAGAATTTTGTGTTCATATTCTTTCATTTAGAAAAGAGGCTGAATAATATTTCAATATTCTTTTATTAGAAGGATTACTTCATACTACAGAAGAGAGAAAAATGATTTTGAATAAAGTTATTTCCACTCACTGATTTTTTCTTTTGTTATCTGTGCTTTGGTACCAAATCCAAAAAAATCATGGTCAAAACCAATGTCAAAGAACTTCTCCCCTATTTTTCTACTAGGAGTTAAACAGTTTCAGGTCTTATTAAGTCTTTAATCTATTTTGAGTTGATTTTTAAGTATGGCCTAAGATAAGTGTTCAATTTCATTCCTTGCCTGTGAATATCCAGTTGTCCCAACACAATTTATTGAGAGACTATTTTTCCCCATTCTATTTTCCAGGCACATTTGTGGAACACTAGTTGACTGTATATGCATGGATTTGTTTCTGGTCTCTGTTCTGTTCCACTGGTTTGAGTAAGCAACATTTTAAAAATTAACCAGAAACTGCCTATTGCCAAACAGAACACAGAAAATGCAACAGTTCATTTTGTACTTATGAAAATAGTAAATACTGCTAACAAGATGAAACTTTATTTGGCCTTACCCTATCTCCTCTATCTCCTTCATTGTTGCAATGTTTCTGTATTTTGTTATAATCAGTCAAAATTTTGGCAGCTACCAATGAGACAAACAAACATAAAACACCAGAAAACAGAAAACCTGTACACCATCTTAGTAATCTCCTTTATAGTAAGAGAGACATTATTGTACTAAAATATATACAAAAAGAAAAATCGATGGGAGCGTCCACACTTGTTTTGTTAATGAAATAGCCAGTGGCAGCTCTTTGACAGTTTAAGAGAGACTCTAAGAAAAATTATAGAAGTTTCTATTTAAATTTTTTGAAGTTTTAAAATATCAGAATATTCTTTGAAGGCAAGTTTTTATTATTATTATTATTATTATTATTAGTTTCAGGTGTGCAAAACAATGTAATGGTTAGATATTTACACCCCTCACAAAGTGATAACCCCCTCCCCCAATCTACTACCCTTTGATGTTGTATATAGCTGTTACAATGCCATTGATTCTATTCCCTATGCTGTACTCCACCTCCTGTGACTATATATATATATATATATATATATATATATATATATATATATATGTTAAATTATACTTGACATTCAGTATTATTCAGCTTCAGCTTCAGGTGTACATTGCAGTGGTCAAGTTCTAAGGGAAATTACTAAGATACATAGAAAAAGCACATCTTGGTGGATCATGGGCAGAGTTTGCAGAGTTCACAATTTTGTATTGCAACCCTCATGCTGTGCTTTGCGTGTGATTGGTAGCCCTAAGGTGTCATTTGAGTAGAATCATATTGTTTGGAGGAGTATCTCATGCTGTTCTACCACAAAGCAATCAGTAACAGAGATCAGTTGGACAGAATTGAAGGAAAAAAGGAAAGAGGTAGTTAAAATGTTATTATCTCAGACATTAAAGATATTAAGAGGAAAGTTATTAAGAGTGGCCTACATAGAAGTTATATTAACCTATATAAAATGTTTTTCAATACATACTCATCACCTAATAACTTTAAAGTAAAATATATATTTGCACAGCATATACCTGGATAGGTAAAGTGCAGCATAAAACCCGATCTGCATCAGATGTATTAAGTATGACCTTAATCTGATTGAAATGGTTGACATTGATAAACTGACTGGCAAAGCTAAGTCATAAAACCACCAAAGATGGTTCTACCACTTTTCTTAAGATATTCCTCAATAAAGTAAAATGAGTCCCTGTGTTTAAGATTATTTTATATTATTTCCAAAGGTAGAAGATCGATGATGTAATTTTATTATTTGAAACTTCTCAAGACTTTTTATATCTTTAATATAAGCTTGAGAATAATGTCAAGAAATTGCACCTTGATGAACAATATCCAATTTCCAGAGATGAAGAATTTGCTTAAAATTAAGTGGTTTTCATTAAAGAAACTTGGCTCACAAAGCTTAAAGGACAGTGTCTAACAGAGTATAAATGAAGAGAAATCCAGAGACCAAGAGAACCAGTTCAAAATACTGACTATGGTATTTATAAACTCTGTGACTTTGTATAAGTTCTTAATAACTTCTTGTACCAAATTTTCTTCTTTTGTAAAAATAAGAATATCTATATCTGTATCTATCTATATATATAGTCATTAAGTCACAACCTATTGAAATGTTTTCTATATCTGGTATCCACTTGTTAACATCTCTAGTCTGAGTTTCATGTACATTAATTGTACATTAAAAATAAACTGCCAATTCATTTTTTTATTAGATGGATGAACATATAGGTAAGAATAATGTTAACTATGAAGTTCAATAGATTTAAGTAGCAAGTTCACCTATGTATATTTTTACCAAATCATGCACTTTATTTACATTGAGACATGCTTCATCAAATGGTCTTTCCTCGTATAAATTTATCTTTTAAAAATATTAACTTAAAACTCATAGACACAGACAACAATATAGTGGTTGCCAGAGGGAAAGAAGAGAGGGTGGGGTGGTAGAAGAGGGTAAAGGGGGTCAAATATAGTGATGGAAGGACTCTAGGTGGTGAACACACAATGTGATATATAGATGATGTATTATAGAAATGTACACTTGAAACTTATATAATTTTACTACCCAATGTTACCCCAATATATTTAATTTTTGTTTTAATTACCAAATGATGTAATCCATTTTAATATAGCTCTTTCTTTGTTTGTCTGTTTTAATGCTGTCTCATCCCAGTTTTGAGGCCCTGACTAGAATCTGGTCAGTTCCCCTTCTTGAGCAGTGAAATCCACATCCAATCTTACATGTAGCTCTAACATTCTTGGGCCACTATGAATGAGCCCTAATTACTCCATGGTCAGGTAAACTAGGTCCAGACAACTAAGGTCAGCCCCTATGCTCAAGAGACCAAGATAAATCATTAAAATTAGCCAATCCACATGGATCCTGGGAAACCCAGCTAACCCCATCCTCCTTATCATCCATAAGCTGCCCCCTACAGCTCCAGTTTGCTGTGACCCTGTCCTGGGTACAACCTTCTGTGTCACCTTGCCTGAAGTCTTCTTTCATTTGAAGCTGTAACAGAGTTTTGCCTTTGATCAATATGAGTCTTAATCATTGGTTGTGTCCTGACATCAAAAGAATCTTTAAATCTTATAAAAACAGCTGGCACTGTGAACAAGATGGCATCATGACCACTGACTCCTGGATAGCTTTATGTGGCGACTGTTTTTGCCTTACTGATTAGTTCCAAACCACCATGTGAGCAGCTTGAGATGGAACTCCAGCAGCTTAGCTAAAGCTTTGTTACTTGCTGCTCTATCTGCAGGTGTTTGCCATGCCTCTCCTTACCCAAATTTCTTGAGCATGGGGATACTCAAAGGAATAGTGTTAACTGGCTAACCTTCTGGGGCTAGATATTAGCTCAAGTGAAGCCCATCTTAGGGCAGTTGGAGTAGTAGGCCACTTGAGTCACATCTTCTCAGGCTGTGAATATTCAGGTGTGTTTCAGATCACAGCCTGTGTTTGGCAGAGGCCTATTCCAGGGGTCCATCATTTGTTCAGCATTGGTGTTTCTTTATAATTATTTGGGGGCACAGCTCTGGTTTGGCTGTGTGTTTTGGGCTGGAGGAAATTGTGGGTTGGGCTGCCCAACAGTAGAGTAAAGGCACTCAGATTTCCTTGTTGGTGTTGCTCAGGTGGAGGCAGTGGCCTATCTGTCTTCTTTGCTGTTGCATGTGTTGCTATTATCATCAGTAAACTTCATGCCCCCTCACGAGTATAGTGGGTTGCAGCCTTGGAGGCCAGGAGCCCAATGCTTAATCAATAGGGGACCTATGAGGCAAGACAATGATATCTTATCTCTGTATCCTGCCCCACCTCAAGAACATCTGCTGAAGTTATTCAGTTGCTTAAATGATGCAAACCTTCTAGCCAGTGAGCTTGGACCTTAGTATGTGCAAATGTGTATCAACATGCAAAAGAACTGATACTTGGGAAAAGGGGGCTAACTATGCTCTCCCAAAGAGAGGTTGCTTTAGCTCTGTAAGTAAAAACCCCAATCTTGGGGAGTTGGAACAGAGAAGCATTGGAAGGAGAGAGAGCTGTCTACAAGGCAGCCTCTACCCGTATTCTCCCTTTTTCTGTAACCCTCAAAAGGGACTCACCATGAGTTATCAGAGAAAAAAACAAAAACCTGGCTTCAGATGCCTAGAAGCCAATGGAAAAACAAAAATGAATGGAAGGGAAAAACAAACAAACAAACAAACAAAAACAAACAAACAAACAAATAAAAAACTCTGAATACAGGGACAGGGCATTTAGAAATAAACAAAAAAAAAATTTCTCTCCTGTCTCTCTCTTTATATATATTCTCTCCCTTCAAAGTAGAGAACTCTGAGAATCTCTTGCTTCACAGATACACAAAATATACATCAAGGCCACACGCATCTCTGCATACACTGAGGCCACAATACAAGGTCTCAGCAGGACACTCCTTATCCCCTTCAGAGTTCTAGGCGTTACTGATACTGATCAACACACACATTTTATTTCTCAGAATACACAAAGCTGGGTCCTGGAACAAGACATTCAATGAAACTTTCATTTCTCTGATAGGTCCAGGGAACACAGAGTCCTAATGGGCTCCTTAAGAAGTCCTATTTAAATTACAAAATGACAAATGAACCTGTAAATGGATCTCTATCTTGCCCCAGACTTTAATCATTCTTTATTCAAGTCCTCTTGGCTGACTCACACCTTATACCAACTTTAACAAAACCTTCCCATCATCCCTTCCTATATTTAAAGAGGGATATCTATTGCCTCCATGCATATAAATATTCATATATGAGGCTCTTTAATAATATATCTTCTTATCTTTATGGGCTTTTGATCCATCTCAGAAGGGCTGGAAGCCAAATAGAGGGCACATATTTTCCTGGCACCAGCTGACCAGAGATTCGCCCATGGTCCAGGCATTTGCCCATGTGTCAAGAATTTAGCTACGCTGTTACTTCTTGTATTGTTGCCTAAGCACCCATTTTGTTTGGCCAAGCAGTCTTCAGTGACCTTAAACTGACACTATCCCCCTCATGCAAAGTACGTACCCTTGATAGTAGCCCACAGAGTCACAAGCAAATGTAAGTTCCTGATATGACTTCCTCCAACAGCCCTTGTGATCAAGTCTTCCAGGCCTCCTAGAGCCTTCATTTAATGTGCCCCTTTAATAACACTCTGATGTGGCTTACCAAACCCCACTATTTTGGTTTGAATTGACCAATCCAGCTTTAGCCTGGAAACCCCAAAGCACTCCACCCATGGACCCAGATAAAGTCATGTGCCCCAGGTCCTGCTTCTTTCTAGCTGCACTCTACCTTGACCTTTCCATGTGGTCCCTTGAGATATTCTAGGTACTACTCCCAGGACCTGTGAGTAATCAATTTCTCTATTTCAACTTCTGTTGTGGTCTATTGTTAAACAGCAGGTCGCTAGCCAGCACCCTGTGTTCTACTTAATAAGTGTTAATTTGACATATTTGCAACACACTTTGATATGGGATCCATTTAAGACTGAAATTTCACTACCCCAAATATCTTCCTCAATATTCAGGTTTTAAAGAGTAAATAATCAATCCAGGCTCTCCCTCCGATATCCTCTCCAGAAAATTAAAATTTATGTTCCCAGGCCATTCCCACTACCAAGAAAGGAGACAAAACAAAACAAAGCAAAACAAAAACTCCCCTTAGTAAATGAAAATAAAATTTGAAGATAATAATGGAATAAACACCATATCCCAAAATGATGACACTGGACAACCTATCCTTGGTAATGATACATGCTAGAGACAAATCAACATCAAACAACAAAAGCCCATTAAATAAGCTGTACACCATTCTGTTGACTGTTCATCTTGTTATTATTAGTCTGGGTATTTTCACTGACATGTGATTTGGAGGCCCAAGTCCTCCAAAGCCACTCTTTCAACAAAATAGAGCAAATGCTGAGAGGGCCCATGTCATCGAGTTTGGCTGATACAGGCCATGCCACTCAAAGTTACCCCTGACTTACCTGTCATCACTCAAATCAACCTCTGAGACAAAGGGCTCACTGTCATTGGCTTAACAGAGGGCATGTCTACAGTCCAAGTTAAAGCTCCAATTTCAGCCACAAATATTTAACTTAATAAACAACCTGATACTCGATTAACAATATGTACCCAATTAAGCCATACAATTTAACACCTATTTTCAGAACACCTCTCATCACCCATCTGGGCAAAATCTTGGACTATTGGAATCTTTTAGATTTGGCCACCCTTAATCAGAGCTTTCATTCTGTCCGTCATGTTGTAGCACTTTGGTCAAATTATAGCAGTAACACGGATGTCAGCATCATTTTTTCTAGATGTACCCACAAAGCCCCTTCAAAGACATTTGAAATCCAAATTCCCAGGCCCAAAGTTGCCTTCAAATTCCACAAATGGCTCAACCTTATTATAATACTATGGAGACACAAAAAATGAGCCACATCAACCCAAGTAGGTGTCTTCTAGGGAATGATACTCCAGTTCCACATCTCAGATGGCACCACCCTGGCCCAATGAGCTCACCTCTTTATCACCTGGTAGAAAACATCACTTTAGAGGACATTGCCCTAACCCAAGACCTCACTACTAGAGATGACTTTCCCTCTTGCACTGAAGACAGTGAAACCCCTGACTCTGAATCACTGCCCCAGCAATGCCCATAGGCTGCCTCTCCTAAGACACTAACAAGCTGGACATAACATGTTCATTGCTTGCTCTCCTTCAATATTAGCGATTTTATTACATTCTATGAGCTCAATATTTACTTAACCCTTGATCCTCATATACGCCTTGTTCTCTGCCAAAAATGTAAACCCCTACACTCCAATGTCTGAAGTTTGTATCTTCTAAACATTAATGGAGAGTATTGCTTTCCCCAAGAGGTACCTGCTTCATTGAGTCAACACTTTGACGCCCACTCTCCAGCACCTTCTCCTACTCCCCACACCCAACTTGCCACAATGACTTCCTGCCCTGCATTTCCAACCATGCCCACCACAACCACCCTTGGTTACAAACAAAGACCACTACTTCATCTTACTAAACTTTCAGTTCAGACCCTCCAACAACATAAATGTCGGACCTGCCACCTTGACTCAAGGAATACACCAATACATTATTGTCATAGAAAATATAACTCATACGTTTAACACACTTTACAACTACACCAAGATATTATGAAAGACCCTGAAATTCTAGATGTTTTCTTGGAAAATATTGCATAATGGGAAACTTGGTTACTGGCCAGCCTATAGGGACTTCAACTTGTTTTTCTCCATTTTACTCTCGTAATAAAATGGTTTCTATTCTGTTCAAGGTGACGTGTTTATTCCATACTCTCTGAAAGTCTCCTCTGCTATCAGGACCATTCAAATAATCAATCTCAAAACTAATGTCGAGATAATAATGAGTCAATCGTAATACAGTTTTTGGTTTATTCTTTTCCAATGCTATCTTGACCTCAAAAGTGAGGTCTTGGTTTAATAATAGTCAGTTTCCCTTCTTGAGCCGCTGATTAAGCCTACACACCAGCGCTTTCTATCTGGCTCTCACACGCCATGGGCACTGTGCACGAGCACTCAACTCATGCCCAGGGATCATGTAGCAGGCAACGAGGGAGAGTCCCCACATCCTGGAGCCCGGGAAATTATTCAGAGAAGCCAATCCACAGAGAACTGCCAACGCTCCCATCCCCCTTGCTTTACATATATGCCCTCTGCAGCTCTAGCTTGCTCCTTCCCAGTCCCCGCTGCAACCCACTATGTGGCCAGGCCTGGCAGTCTTCTCTAGTTTGGATCTGTAGAACATGATTTTTTTTCTTTCATTTATATGAGCGTCACTGTGTTGTGTTCTGACATTAAAAGAATATTTTTAATCTTGTAAAACACGTATGCAACAGATATCCCTGGCAATATATGTAAAATTAAGTAAGGTTACTATATTCAGGATATTTATAGAAAGGAAAATATGCCTAGTTGCTAGATAAAATGAATAAGCTCTGTTGTGGAAAACCCCAAATACAAAATACCCTCAGTAGCTCTCACCCCAGGCATTATCTTTATTGCTACAGCCAAGATGTCTTGAATTTAAGCTTTACATTTGATGTTCAAACCATGCACACCACGCTTCCAATCTTCCACTCCGTGCCTCTTTCTGAGGTAATTGTCTGCAGTGAGGAACTGTGGTACATTTCTGACTCCTGAGTATCTATGACGTGTAGTAAATAGTTGCAAAAATTACATGGACATTGAAAATTTATAAAGGCAAAGGTTTGATTTTTAAACCATTTCAAAATTATGGTTTGGTGATGTAATAATGACAACAGTCTAGAAATGGAACAGAATACACAAGGTGATGAGTACAATAAATATCAGTGGGTAGTCATTTTTTAAATCTTAATTTAAAAAAATGTTTACATGTTGAGAAAGTGATAAGAGATTGATATATATATATATATATATATATATATATATATATATATATATATATATATATACAGTGCCTTTAACCCTTAATTAGTAGCATGATACTCGGCAAGTCAAGTAACTTATCAAAGCCCTGGTGTCCTTCCATATAGGGATTATAGTAACTTCCTCATGGATTGTCAGTATTAAATGAATAATTCATGTAAAGCATTTAGCAGAGTTCATAGCATGTAGCATAGACTTAATAAATTTTAGTTATTAATAATAATATTAATATTTTAATTCACTCATATTAAGGCATATCTAGACACAAATTATTAAAATAAAACAAAATAAGATAAAAAACAATCTCAGCCTGAAAAAGAATAAGTGTTTGATGAATCTTCAGTGACCAAAATGATATACTTGATAAATTTGGGCAAAATATGACCCAGAAGAGTTATATAAGTAACTCATCACTTCCTCCTCCAAAAGCTGAGAACCTATTACAAAGTAATGCAAAGTTACCAGGACCCTAAAATGGCTGCCCTGTTGTTAAAATAATTCAAAATATTCCAAGCAACAAATAAAACAAGCCTCACAAGAACCATCCATGTGCCCCTGAGAAGTTTCCAAATTCTCAGACAGGCACAAACCATTTTATTCAATATAGTCTGTATTTTAAGTTTACTTAAACCCAACTCTAGCCTTCTCTTTGCTTTAGGTAGAAAAATGTGTTACTACTGTGTCATTTTTCAAGTTTTTATGCTATTTGACAAACAAATTGCTATTGGATTTAACTGAATGATTTTAATTTCCCTTTACATTTTAGCAATTCGGTCCATTTTTTAAACTATCTTTCTGAACCACATATGTTTCCTTGTATTTTTATATTGTTCACATAGACTATAATCACTGGAAAATGATTATTTTTGCTATATATCAGAATCAGACAATCTGAGCAAATGTATTCATAAAAACTGAAGTCCTGTAGAAGCAGTCATTAATACCACATGAATAAATATAGTCATGAAAATACGATTTGAAAGCATAGTTCTTCTTTAAAAGTAGATAAACTGATATTTATTCATCTTAGTTTCTATGGAAGAGTTATTCTGACATGCACAAGGATAAACGATCTATGTAAAAGTGTTAAAATATCTACCCAATTATGTAGAAGATTTTGCTGTCAAATCAGTAGGCTTTCAAATGTGTTAAAATATCAAATAAAAGATAATTCTCATATACAATCTCACCTATTCAAAATTTCAATATGTCTCTGTTAAGATATTAGGAGAATGTCAAAGAATGCCTATTTTCTAATAAGTAATTGTGATATCAGATGGAAGAATAAACAGGATAAAAATCCTTAAAGTATCCAACAAGTAAAGCAAATCAAGTAATATATAATTTTTAAAGTATAAGATTTATTACATAATGCATATATAAGTACCTTTGCTAAATTACACCTTATATATAAATTTACTTTTAAAATTAGATAACAGAATTAAAAATATGTCTAGATATATATCTATATTTACTTTATTTTTCATTCAAGTAAGTGAATGTCATCGTACATAATTTTAATGTTTATGATTTTAACTCTACTTGAGGTAATCAGGTTTATGTAAATTCCTGCAATGCACATCTTGTCACATTAATTCAATAATTACATATTGTATTACTAAGGGCTCTCCAGAGAAAAAGAAATGAGGGAATGTGTATAAATATGTAGAAAGAGATTTATCTTAAGGAGTTAACTCATGTGATTATGGTGGCATCATGAATTCAAAATTTCATGGGGGAGACAGGCAGATTTGAGACTGAGAGTTGAAGTTTGAGTACAAAAATCAGTCTGCTGGTGAACCAGAAAGAGTTGAAAGGTAGTTTGCTGGAAAATTCCCTCTTGCTTAAGAAGGTTCAGCCTTTTGTTCTCTTCAGGCCTTGAATTGACTGGTTAAGGATCCACCCACATTATGAAGAGCAATCTGCTTCACTCAGAGTCCACCAATTGAAATGTAAATCTCATCCAAAAACACCCTCACAAAAACATTCAGCATACTGCTTCACTAAATATTTGGGCTCCAAGGCCCAGCCAAGTTGATATATAAAATTAACCATTACACACACACACACACACACACACACACACACACACACACACACGCACGCACTTTTCTACTTTGTAGCGAGTATAATAACTAAACAGAATGACTAGAAGTAAACACTTTTGATGTATTTTGATTTGGTATTTTACTTAGATATTGCCATAGTTGATTATTGTTTGTATGTTGATACTGATATCAGTAATGAGGCATCTTTCACCTCATATTATACAGGTAAAAAATTTCTTAAAGGAAAGTATCAATCTTATACAATAGAAAGTATCTAAACTATCACAATAAAATTATCATAATTCTTATGCAATTCTTACTTTCATTAGAAGGGGCCAACTAGAGTCCCAGCAGATCACAGAATAAAGAAGAATCTGTTTTCTTGTTGCCTCACAGCTTTTTAAAGTAGCATAATCCAGTTGCAACCAGAATCTATGTTTCCTGTTTCATAGCAGGACTTAAAAGAGCTGATATTGAACAAGATGAAATGAGGGGTTTCTCCGTAAAGTGGTATCCTTCTAGTTGTCCAACTTCAAACAATATCAGTATCCTATTTCTATGGTTTTTTTTTCAGGTTTAATAACTTGAAATAGTTTTTCCCACCATGCTCTCACATTGTATATAATTTTTGAACTTGGTATAATCTGGTTCATTTTCCTTTCTTACTTTCATGCTAAAATGGTCTAAGCTTTCATTTCTTCATGTTTGGGTTTCATTTTTCATTCGTCTCACTGGACTCTATTCTTGACCCAGTTTACTCCATCATCATTTTCTGGATTATTATGTGCAAATAATATTCCTCAAACATTATTTTTGTGGATATTTAAAGTTTCAAAAAATTTAAGTCATTCAGCAGAACACTAGTCTAAAATAAACCTTCAGAAAATAAAGTTCTACATATGCATTTGAAGATATCTCTTTGTTGTAGAGTCACAATTAACAGCAGCAGCATCAAATTCTGAGAAATCGTCCATTCATACAATAGCCAAGCACTTAGTATCTACTGTGTGTAGGCTCTGCTCTTGGCACTAAATATACAGCAGCAAACTAAACAGGGATAAAATTCAGGTTTACCTTGAGTATATATGCCACATACTAAATGCTGCAATGAAAAGTAAAGCAGAGAACAGGATAAGTGAGACATGCTATTTTTCATGCTTCATTAATTGAGTTATAACGGACATAAAGTGCATAAGTCTTACGTGCATAGCTCAATTAATTTTCATATCATATAGAGCTATGTGAGCACCCAGATCAAGACGTAAGGGGTTATATTTCAGATACAGTGGTTAGGAAACCACACCAATAAGGTGATATTTTAGCAGGAAGCTAAAGAAACTGAAGGAGCCAATATGTAGCTCTCAGAAGAAAAATTACACTTTATTTAGTCGGGTACTCCCCAGTGGTTTGATTATGAAATCCATTACCTATGCAACTCTTAACATCCTAGAGAAAAGTTCTACATGATACGTACAAAGGTATGTAGATGTGATGTATTCAATTGCTTTTCTTATGCCACAACACTGTATCATTAAGTCTCTCAGAAAGGATTTCTCCTTCCCCATCAATAATTTTCCATTCTAGACAAGACATACACGAAATCAATTCTCATATTTATCTCCAATACTTACTTCCTGTTCCTGGTTTACTATAAAACTCCTTCAACTTACTAGAAGCTAACTTTAGTTTTCTCAGATAATTCCTTTACCTTTTTACAGTTCTACTGCATTAGACGCTGGACACTAGAATAATCTACACATATTTTCTGTATGTTCAATCTCATTTTCATAAGTACATAGTTAATATTTCCATTTGTTTATCAAAGTTTCTATTATCGACAATGAAATTTCCCGTCTGATCATTCACTATGTTTGTTTTTACTTATTTTTTTGAATGTATTTATAACAGTTGCTTTTAAGTTCTTGACTGCTTATTCTAACTTTAAGATTGGCTTTTATTGATTGAATTTTCCCATCTAAGGGTAATATTTTTCCTTTTCTTTTTTTTCACATGTCAAGTGGATTTGATTGTATACTTCACATTGTCAATGATACTTTATAGAGACTAGCTTCTTTTATCAGACTACGGAAAATTTTGACTTTTGCTATGGTGGACTTTTGAATCACTGATAGATTTTCCTTATCCTGTTAGTCTTGGTATTATTTTTTTTCCTAGGGAAAGTATGCTATTTATTTACTTAATTCTACAATATGGCCTTTACTCTAGAGCACTTTTCTTTCTTTTTAATTTCTAAGATATGATCTCAACTGAATGCCCCATTGTTCAGGTCTCTCTATTCTGGGTGGGCTAAAACTCCAGTATCTTCCAGCAGTATTATACTTTAGGAATCTCAGTTCATTTTTTTTATCCCAATAGCAGTTATCCTCTTCTCAACCTTGCAGAGTATCTCCCTGTGAATGTACATTCCAGAAATCAATCAAGGACTCAAGCCTGGACCCTTAACAAATTTCTACCAAACCTAACTCCCTGCAACTCCTTTCCCTTCAATATCCTGCCCATGAATCCCAGCTCTTTGTATCCCAGAAATGTTCTCTATGCTTACTCCCCTCAGAGAGGCTGTCACATTCTGTTAGGCTCTACTTTCCTATGCCACAGTCAGGAAAGTGTCACAGCTAGGTGAACTGTGGGTTCATCTCACACGTTTCCCTTCTATGGAGGATAAACTCCTATGATGCTTTTTGTTCAACGCCTGAAAGAAATCTCCACATGTATTTTGCCTACTTTTTAACAGTATTTTCTTCAATTCTGAAGGTCAGATCTAGTACCCATACCTCTGTTGTGCCAGAAATGGACTGTCACTTTGTTTCTAAATGTCTCTAATAAGAAAAAAAAAAAAAAATGTCTCTAATTAAATATCACACCTGCTCCTCACAAAAACTTTCAAAACTGTTAAGGCAGCTTCCCTTCCCTATTATATCTCCATTTTACAGATTGAACAAAAAACAAAAAAAAAGAGAAGTTACTAGAGTTATTTTAATTATAATATTTAAATATTCTTAAAGATCTTAAAATTTTATAAAGTTCTCAGATTAGTATCCATGACTTTACTTTATCTATTATATAATTGTGTATCTATATGTAATTGTGTTTTCTGCTCATGCAACTCTGTTATCTGTAAGTCATATGGTTACAAATTATATTAAAATTGATTTTAAACACTCAACTGCTGGGAAAAAAAAAAGCTACTTTTTCTTACTTTCTTCTAAAATTTTAGATAATGAAGAATCAATTTAGATAATGAAATATTAATTTTCTTGCTATAATTTGTTTGAGCTTTCTATTTTTGTGTCTCTGACAGAAACAAAAATGAAACATACAGGACAGGTAGATACCCCTATCTCTTTTCATATAATTCTTACAAAGGAAAAAAATCTTCCTCACAGTGTTACCACAAAAGTGTTGTAAAATAATCAAAAACACTGTAACTTTCTATGAAGTTTATGTATAACACTTGGGACCATAGCCCTGCCTTTCACTATTTTAATTATTTAGCAATTCATTTTTTATATCTTCATGAATTGCCCCTTCTTTCATTTTACCCTGCTAGGTTTTAACTACCTAAGATACTACAAATGGTGATAGTTACTCTTTTTTTTTTTTAATTTATTGACTCAACCACAACCTACCCCAGCCAAATATTGCCTCCCCCCAGTGTATATTCCATCATAAACAAATAAAAATTAAATTCCATCATAACAAATAAAACTATTATATTATATTCCATCATAAACAAATAAAAATTTGTTCTTGGTAAAAAATTATATTCAATACAAGTGGTCTGCACACATACAGTGTATTCCAGAAACTGTAGGGGATAATTGAAATTTCCCTACAAGCAAACAAATTCTTCTCTCACACCCTAGTTTCCAGGGATTTACTGACAGTGGGTTTCACAGCATTGAGCTAGAAATACATAATGAAAGGGAAGACATAAAGAACTACTTAACTTATACTGATCAAGAAATAGAACCATATTTTTCTGTACCACTGCTATTTCTCAGCAGGTTACGTATGTACAAGCTAATATACATTCCGGATCCCACAGGCTCTTAAAACTAAAAGACCTCAGCGTCCTTGGCCTGCTCATGACTTACAAGAGACATAAATATGGTTTGGGGATTAGGAATAGAGGCATTGCATGCTGCAAATTTTAAATTGTCAATTAAACAGCATCATTGAATCCTGAGTAGAACTGCCAAGGGCATGTTTGTCTGAAAAAGGATGGATTAATACAGACAGTCCCCACTGACATTTAAGATACATATCTGTGATTCAGGACACTTGAGGATCTGTATCTAAACAATGCGATCACATTTCAAATGCTGGAAGCAATTTTTGTCTTAGTAAACTGAAAAACCCTCAATCAAATATAGAAAAACTCTCAAGATATACTTAACTTTGTAAGCTATTTGTCGGCAGTATTTGCATTCATTACCTGAGCATGTGATATTAAGCAGATACAAAAATACCGGTCCCTTGGATATGGTTGTATTGAATATAAACATAAAAGACTCCCTGCCATTTCTGCACTCTGTAGCCTTGTTGTTTGGTGAAGATAGTTTATTTGTTTTTTATGGGAGTAGAGATTTATAAATAGAAAAGTATAGACACAGGAGCTGACAAAAATTTTGGAGTGTTTTATGTTTTGACTTATTACCCATACTAATTATATTTTCTTCTCAAAGAGGTAAAATAAATACAAAAATACCAAAAAAAATCAGCAAAACCAAAATAATAATTCTGTGAGCCCTTAAAAAGACTATAAGTTGCCCTCCCCCCTTTTCAAAGGATTTTTTATAACATTATTTTTCCATGAATTAAAGGAAATTGAGAATATTTTAAGTAATCTTAGATTTTTACTTTTATTTATATCATTCAGTGATATCACAAAGGTATATATGCATATATACATATACAATGATATACACATACAATTTTTGTGATGTCACTGAATTATACAAATAATAAATGTAATATAAATATACATATATATATACAAATATACACACACATCACAGTGTGATGAATTAGTTGCTTTCTACAATGAGAAGTATACTAGCATATGATTTATAGCAATTTTTAAGAAAATTATGAAAATGCAATGTTTAATGGAAAGGGGCATCAATATTATTATTAAAGGATTTGTACATGTTGTGAAGAATATTAATTTCTTTACATTTAGTATCTGTTATATAGATTATGATCTAGAAATTAGAAATTTCTAGAAAATACTTTATAGTTTACACATTTCTAGAAAATTAGGCTTAGCCAACTTATAATACTGATATTAATGGCAAAACAAGTATGATCTTCCAGAGTTGTAAAATAAAGCTAGAAAACTCATTAAAAGAAGAAAACAGGAATGAGCAATTTTTGGTAGAGCGTAATTGCATTAGACTACATGTTTTTTTGCCATCACTGAATCATATCCTGATATTCATATATTTGTGTAGACCCTCCTGCTTGACTTTGGGCTAGTACTAAGATATGTTTTTACCAACAGAATGCAGCAACACTGATACTTTTTCAGTTCCAGAACTAATACTTAAGAAGGCCAACCAGTCGCTCCTTTTGTAGTCTTGAAAGCCAGTTATGTTGTAAGAAGTTCAGTTAACTGAGAGTACCATGTTGTGAGGAAGTCCAAGCTCTACGTAGAGGTGCATGAATGGAGGACAACCAAAGCACTTCAATGTCAACGTCAACTGAGCTCTCAGCAGTAACAGTGATCAATTATCAGCCATGTTAGTGAGTACATTTTAGACTTTACAATCATGTCAGAAAATCAGCACAAATGAAGGAGTAAAACAGTAAAACTGACTAGTTTACCCAAATAATTGTTATAAATATTTTTTGAGGTCATAAATAATATTTTGGTATTATTTAAAGCCACTAACTTAGGGGCTGAGCTAACTTTAACAATTGTCAGGGAAGATAAATACTGCTATGATAACCATACAAATTAAGACTTTGCTTCAATTCATTTCAGTTGAAGCATTTAAATACCATACACAGAGAAATTATATTTTAATGGCAGGCCTACTATTGACAATTACTGAAACATCAGGGCAAAATGGAGCCTGAGTAAATAATTAGAAATATTGAGAAAGTCACAGGCCTACCAACCCTGTTCTTAATTCCTCAAGCTTTATAAGAGCCAGATAAACCAGGGCCACCTGAGAGAAATGACTGTGGCCTGAATTAGGTGAACAAAATATTTTCACACTTAACATATGCAGGAAAAAAAAAAGAAATATACAGTCAAATTTAATTTCAGTGAAAGTTGAAGTAGTAAAATCAATTGATTGTCCTTGAAATATTTAAAATTGTTTCAGTTATACAATCCTGTTAGTATGTTCATTCATAAAAAAACATTTTCTAAGGAGGAATTCAAAATCTTAATGTTAAATATATAATTGCTATTTTTATATAATTGCTATTTTTTAAATTCAAACAGTCATTTCATACACGCCCAGATCCTTAGTACCTTGTGCTTATATAATGCAATAGCCTCCTTTCTACCCTTCCTTCCCATTACCATTCATTTTTGCGTATTGCTAGTAGATTAGACTTGATGCTGATAATACCTTATCCTGTCATTTTATTTGCTCAAAGACCTATGACAGCATCCACTTTATCACATATTAAAATTTAAAATCCTGTATAAATGACTATTTATGTGTGTGATATACGGGGGGGTGGGGTGCCAAAAAATGTACACATTTTAAGAGATGTTATCTATGTATTACTTTTCAAACTTGAATTGAATTACTTAGAAATGTGTAGTATGATATTTGCTCAAAAGAAGAGTGTTAATCAAATGAATGCTAGTGTCATTCATTGTATTACAATTTTAATACAGGTGTTTTTCTTTTTCCTTTCTTAAAATGTGTATACTTTTTTTTCCGCTCTATTCTTTCAAATTTGTATATGTGTGTATATGTGTGCATGACAGATACACGAGGCCTGATAATTACGATCATGAACTCATCCTAGAAAAAGTACTACATAAATCATTGCTGAATATCACTATGATCACCTTCAAAGTCCTTCCCTTGGGAAGCTATGCACCAGTGCCAGTGCCTAGTCCACACTTCAAAGCAAGTTTGGAACTCTTTTTCTGGACTGTTTTTATCAAATATGTACAATACTAAACGTGTATACACCTAAAAGTAGAGCTACAAAATGTGTGAAGAAAAAATTGAGAGAATTGAAAGGAGAAATTGAGTAATTCATTATTGTTAAACAAGACAAAAATCTCTCATCAGTAGAATAACTTGACCAATAGTCAGTAAGCATACAGAAAATCTAAACAACACTATAAATTTGATCTACTTGACATTTGAAGACCATCACATACAACAACAGCAGAGTCACTTCTTATTCAAGTACATAAGCTACATTAATCAAGGTATAGTATATACTGGTCAGATGAGACATTTTAAACATTTGAAAGAATAGAGCATCAAAATGAATATGTTAGAAATCAGAAACAAAAACATACCTGGATTACTCACAAATATTTGGAAATTAACCAATATCCTTCAGAATAATAAATTTCATGGAGGAGAATTATAGGAGACATTAAAGACATTTTTCACTAAATGAAAATGAAGTCACAAGATATCACATTTGTGTGATATGCTGCTAAAATACTATTTAGTGGATAATTTACAGCTTTAAATGTCTACGTTTGATCAAATGAAACCCAAAGCAAATAGAAAGAAGGAAGTAATTAAGTTAAGAGCATAAATCAAAAAAATGGAAAACGGAAAAGCAATAGAGAAATTAAATATTACTAAAATATGGTTCATCATGGAGATCCAAGATGGCAGAATAAACATTGTGTCTATTTCCTTCCATGATCATATTAAAATTACAGTATATTATAGAATAATCACCCTGGAGAACTACATGAAGTCTAGATGAACAGAAGTTTTATAACTAAGGATACAAAGAAAAAGTCACATCAAAAGTGGTAGGTAGGGCAGACAGGAAATGGACTGTCCACAAACCTCTGTGTGGTGGCTGAGAATCAGGAGGGCTATCTTGAGGGTGAAGGTTCCTCACTTGAGAAGCAATGTATCCCAGCCTTACATCAGGTTCCCTATCCAAGAGTGCTGGTGTCAGGAAGGAGAGTGGCCACAACATCTGGCTGAGAAAAACAGTGGGGATTCTGACCACCTGGGTGGGACAGTAGACTGTGGGAAACCCAGATGTCCTCTTAAAGGACCGGTGCACAGAATCACTTATAAGCACTCACCCTGGACTCTGGCAGAGGGACAGTGACACTGGTGGCATTGGAATCATACGGGGAGCAGGTTGAGGTGTGTGGCTCAGAATGAGGGCGAGAGGTCAGCCGCCATTCTCTCTGCATGGGCTTTTCCTCATATGCAGCTGGCAGGCAGGCACCATCTTTCCTGTGATTAGCCTTCCTCCATAGGCCAAATCTGAATCTGATTGGTCTGGTGAGCTCTGCTTCTCCACCTTGCTGACTCACCCTACCCAATTACCCAATTACCCCACTGCCAGAGGCAATTTCTTGGTGAGCAGCCAGCCATGCCCACATTGCACTCTTTCTTGGAAAACTATGGGAGTCTGCAGGCCCCGGAAGGCCCCGGAAGGCAGTAAATGGCCTAAGTGTGTCTGAGACTTTTGCTGAGTAGCTCCAGGCTCAGCACTGGCACCAAACCAGAATCTATATTAATCTGTTGAACACAACTCTTCCCATTCTAGTGACTCCCTGAGAATCTGCCTCATCCAACTTGCTTAGTGAATGAGACTTTGTCAGTGGCTGAACCTTAAGGGAGTGGCAGGTGGCAGCAGGTCTCAGGGTGTTCTGGCTTTTTGTGGCATTGTCACAGGGCCAGTACTGGTGGCATCGATCCTCGGTTTGCAGCGTGGCCTCTCCCATGCACGTCCAGGTTTAGCACAGGCAGTGAACAATTGTGGATTGCTTTGTAGCTCCTACCAGGCAGTCCCTAGCAAGTTACAGGCAGTGAGTGACGTGTGCCTGCACCAGAGCCCATCCAAGAGGCTGAAGAACCAAAAAACTTGGAGGTTGGCTTCAGATCACAGCAGAATACTGCCCAATTACCCCTCTCCCCCAAGTGGCACATACAAAGGGTAGTCTCAATAGGCACCAGAGCCCACTGGGAAAATCTCACTCAGTGAGGTAAGCCTCCCTGCACAGCAGCCCGGAAGCTGTGGATGTGGCCAAAATTGACAGCCAATCAGCCTAAGGGCTAATCCCATCTACTGACATGTTAATAGCAATCAAGGAGGGCACACACAACCCACACAAGGGACACTCCTGGAGCACCCCAGCAAGAAATCAGGGAAACTGTGCCAGGGTCCCACAGGGCACTTACGACATAAAGCCACTTGACCAAGATTGCAAGACATAGTAGATCTACATAATACATAGAAATAAACACAGGAAAGCAGCCAAAATGAGGAAACAAAGAAATACATCCCAAATGAAAGAACAGGAGAAAACTCCAGAAAAATAATTAAATGAAATGGAGGTAAGCAACCTACCAGATGCAGAATTCAAAGCAATGGCTATAAGGATGCTCAAGGAACTTAGTGAGAACTTCAACAAAGAGATAGCAGCATAAAAAAGACTTAGAAACCATAAAAAAGAACCGATCAGAAGTAAAAAATACAATAACAGAAATCAAGAATTCACTAAAAGAAAGTAGATGAAGCAGAGGATCGAATCAGTGATTTGAAAGATAAGGTAGCAGAAAACACCCAATCAGTAGAGCAAAAAGAAAAAAATAATAATAAGCCCCCCCCCAAAAAAAAAAAAAAAAAGTGAGGATAGTTTAAGAGACCTCTGGAACAATATGAAGTCTAACAACATCCATATCATAGGGGCCCCTATGAAACAAGAAGAGAGAAAGCAAGGAATTGAGAACATATTTGAAGAAATAACCAAGGAAAACTTTCCTATCTGGGTGAAGGAAATAGATATATAAGTCCAGGAAGTGGAGAGAGTCCCAAACAAGGTGAACCCAAACAGATGCACACATAGACACATTATAATTAAAATGGTAAAAGTTAAAGATAAAAAGAGAATCCTAAAAGGAGTAAGAGAAAGGCAGCTAATCACTTATAAGGGAGCTCCCATAAGATTGCCACTTGATTTTTCAACAGAAATTTTGCAGGCCATAGGAATTGGCATGAAACGTTCAAAGTGATTAAATGCAAGAACCTATAATCAAGACTGCTCTACCCAGAAAGGCTATCATTTAAAAAATCGATGGACAGATAAAGAACTTCCCAGATAAGAAAATCTAAAGGAGTTCATCACCACCAAATCACCACCAAACCAGTACTACAGAGAATCTTTGAAGGATTTATCTGGCACGAAAAAAAAAAAAAAAAAAAAAAAAAAAAAAAATATATATATATATATATATATATATATATATATATATATATATATATATGAATAATAAAATGGCAATAGCTACATATCTATCAACAATTATTTTAAATGTTAATGGATTAAGTGCTTCAATCGAAAGAGATAGGATAGCTGAATGGATAAGAAACAAAACCCTTATGTGTGCTGCCTACAAGGGACTCACTTCAGATTGAAAGACACACACAGACAGAAAATAAAGGGATGGAAAAAGATATTTCATGAAAACGGAAATGAAAAAACAACACAAAAACCTGGGGTAGCAATACTTATACCAGATAAAATAGACTTTAAAACAAACTCTGTAACACAAAACAAAGAAGGATTCAGGAATCCCACTTCTTGGTATTTATCTGAACAAACCCAAAACACTACTTCGAGAGAATGTGTGCACCCATATGTTCATTGCAGCATTGTTTAACATGGCCAAGACGTGGATGCAGCCTGGGTATCCATTGATGGAAGAATGGATAAAGAGGAGATAGTGCATATATACAATGGAATAATGCTCAGACATGGAAAGGAATGGGATTTTGTGATCTGCGGCAGCATGGATGGAACTGGAAGGCATTGTGCTGAGTAGAGTGTCAGACACAGAAAGACAGATGCAATGTGATTTCACTTTTATGTGGAATCTAGAGAATAAAATAAACAAACAAAACAAAAACAAATTCATAGATACAGAAAATATTTTGATGGTTGCCAGATGGGAGGGGGTTTGCTTGTATGAGTGAAAAAAGGGGAATTGATTAAGAGGTATTAGTTGGTTGTTGCAAAGTAGTCATGGAGCTGTAGGGTATAGCATAAGGAATATAGTCAATAATGTTGTAATAACTATGTATGGTGTCAGATAGGTACAAGATTTGCTGGGGTGATAGGAAGAGCTTAGGGGAGAGGGTGAAAAAGGTGAAGGGATTAAGAAGTACAAATTGGTAGTTACATAAAAGTCATGGGGATATAAAGTAAAACACAGGAAATATAGTCAATGATATGGTAACAACTATGTATGGTGCCAGATGGGGTCTAGACTAGTCAGGGAGATACTTCTTAAATTATATAAATGTGTAACCACTGTACTATACACCTGAGATTAATATAAAATAATACTGAATGTCAACTGTTATTGAAAACTTAAAAAAGGGGAGAGATAAAGGGGAATAAGAAGTCCAAATTTCCAGGTATAAAACAAATAAGTCATGGGGATGTAACATACAGCATAGAGAATATAGTCAATAATATTGCGATAGCGTGGTGCAGTGTCAGATGGTTGCTGGACTTTTCATGCTGATCACTTCTTTAAACACATAAATGTCGAATAATTATGGTGTCCCATAAAAAACAATATAATATTGTATGTTAAGTATATTTTTAATGAAAGTCTTTAAAAAATTCACTGGAACTTCAAAAAAATAAAATAAAATCTGTTTCATCATAAAAAGCAACCAAATAACAAAATAACATTTTAGCTAGACTGATAAAAAAACTAAAAAGGACATTGAGAAAAATTTAAGAGGAGCAATTCTTACAAACCTTTAGATATTATAGTGTATAAAGATTGTATTGTGAACAATTTCATGATAAATTCAAGTACTTAGATAAAAAGTATACAAATTTCTTGGGAAACTCAAATTTTCAAAATGTTCACAAGAAGACAGAGAAAAACTGAGTTGCTCTATATGTGTTACAAGAAATTAACTTGCAATTTAGAATATACTCCCAATGGACACTCTGAGTCCAAATGGCTTTCCTGGTGAAGTCTATCACCATGAAAGAAAAACTAATGATAACCTACACAAAATGTTTAATAATATAGAGTAGAAACCACTTTCCACTCATTTTATAAGACCAGAATGAAATTGAATACCTAACCTAGACATAGATACTACAAGAAAAGATAGCTATAGGTCACTCTCTCTTATGAACATAGATCCAAAAATCTTTAGTGAAATACTAAAAAATCTAATCCAGCAATATATAAAGATAACATATCCTGAATGTGATTATTTTAGCAAATGCAGAAAATATTTCACCGAATACCACCCTCCCTTGATAAATACCAAATTTAACAAACCAGCAAGAAAAGAATATGAATATCTTACTGTTTGCAAATAAGCAGCTGTGATATGTTAATTTTACTTAGTTAATCAGTGTATTAGAATTTTATTATAACTGTAATTTAGACATTATTTTCAAAAGTAACTTTATCCTTTTAGTAAATCCCAAATCAAAGATCTCTTGGGACTGTAATATGTTACCTATGCATTGTCAAATATGAATTGTTAATAATTATGCTTTAAAATATCCTACAGATCATGAATCATTCATGATTCTTTCAACCTCTTATAGAAAACAACAGTCAACATTGAAATCAAATAAATGTATGAACATAGATATTTTTTAAAACCAAAAGAGAAAATTAAGTTTCTTATGGTATATCGCCAAATTTCACAGATAAAAAAAAATCTTTCCTAATGTCTCAGATTTAAAATAATTTTCAGAAATACCAATAAAGTGACAGGGTAGCTCAACATCTCACTCTCGAAGGTGCTCAAAATATTTGTTAAATGAGTACTTCCACTAGAATGTGAGCTCCCTGAAGACGAGGATTGGGCCTTTCAGGTTTTTTGTTTTTATCTTTAGTACAATGATAACATTGTACAGAACTATTTAAAAACTATATTTTAAATTAAAATAACAAACTCTACTGCACTTATTTGTTTTATTTTTGGTTTTGACTGGCTTGGTTTCATTTTTTTTTTTTTTTATATTCTAAATAGAAAATCCATTTCATTTCAGAAACCTCACTTAATTCTTCTATTGCTGTAGAGACTGTGACTTAATGACTGACTTATCTTTTATTCTTGGTATTTATTTCTACCCAATAGGCACCTGAGTTCTCAGTATTTATTGAACAAAATAGTACCTTTGTTTCCAAGTGGGCTCCTAAGTTCCTATTTTAAAGTTATGTTAAGAACTAGGGAAAAAGCAACTTAGATATTATCAGTATTTCTAAAACATAGAGTAGCAACCCAAATGTTCAAGAATTCATACAACAGATGAAATACAACAAAGCAAAGAAGCCATAGGGGATTTGTAATCAAGTAGCTAACATCTCTACTATTAAACACAACAAAAGCATGACTTGTCTACTCTCTTTGATGTTTACCTATGAGATGTAATTAATGTTTTCATTCAAACGCTTTTCACATGATTTAGCACAGCCTGATGCACAATTTCAAATCCATCTGTACGTGACATAGTTATTGTAACCTGATTTGCCCAATACAAGTTAAAATATAACTGTAACAATACTTAGAGTTTGTTTCCTTGTTCCTGAAACATTAGTTTTTCCATTTCCCACGTTACTGATTTGATTACAAGCAAAGAGGGATTTTTATCCATAGATGATCATTGAAATTTTGAAACTGACAGAAACATAAGTTTATAATATAAAGACAAGGCAGGAATTTATAGAAATGAAATATGCTAGATAGGCTTTGAAAAATAAACTTGACCATCATTTACATCTTTTTCTATTCTTTCCTGCCCAGGAAACAAAATTCTCCATGGGGCTTGCCTGTGCAGTTGAGCCATGCATCCTGATGTACAGTTCTAGCCAGGCCAGTCACTGCCCAGGCACCAAAGAGCAGATTCCCACTGCATCCTCAAACTGCATGATAAATAAAGGATCGTCCTGTCAGGATTCCACCCTAGCTTACCCAAATTGACAAAAATTTTCTGAATTACACTGTTCCAGGGCTCTTGCATTGACAGGAGGCAGTCAAGCCTGACAGCCCTTTCTCTCTTGTCTGTTATCTTGAAATCAATTGCACAGCCTGATGCACAGAATAATGGCTGTGGACTATTCTGCAGGACTTGGCCCATCTGGTCACTGAGGAAGACAGCACTGCCGGCTTCCTATCGATCTGGGAGGAGCATGCTGCTACACAGAGGTGACCTGCCTCTCTCCACCTGGCCCTGCTACTGAGGAAATCAGTTTCACAAGTGTGCTCATTCAGAAATAAAAACAACTTTGTACCAAGGCATATCCATCTTTGTCTTTAATTAAGAGCTCTGGTCTCTTTGAGGTTAAATAATAAAGTATAAGCGAAGGAAAGGGCATGTATTCTCTGTGTCAGGCTCCATATTTTGTGTAAGTCCCTTAGTTAAAGTCTTGAAAAGATCACATATTTCAGTGGAGAGGAAAGTTAATTTGGCTATTTTATGAAATCCTATCTATTTTTCATCTTTGAAGAAAATTCTTATACTGATTAGCAGTTCTCAGTTTCTCTCAGGTAAACGATCGATTTATACTTAATTGTTTGAAGTTGATTATACAGCTTTCCTGTTTTACATTTTAAAAGGACTTCATTATTGGTGAACTGTAATATTAGGTTGGTACAAAAGTAATTGTGGTTTAAAAGGTTAAAAACAATGGCAAAATCCGTAATTGCTTTTGCACCAACCTAATAAATGAACCCTGAATATATAAAGGCTGCAAAGCTCTCCTGACTTCTTTATTGGAAATAAAAATGAAAGCAAGGAGCAAAAAGAAACCAAGAAGGCAAGAAACAAAGCAAAAAGAAAGACTAATTTATATATTTAATTTAGTGAAATTTTTGGATGCTTGTATTTCCATAGTTTTAATTTTATAGGTAGTTTTTTGTTTGTTTTTAGTATTAAAACAAAACAAAACAAAACACCATTAGCTGGCTTTTATCAAATTTCTTCATGATTCCCCTCTGCAAACTGCCAGCATCATAAAAGTTTACTCATTGGATCTCCTTCCCCATTCCTGTTCTCTATAGCACATTCCCCTAGTTGCCCAAAATGACGGTTTAAAATCATTCATCATATTATGCCCCTTTCTTGCTCAAAACCTTCCAGTGCTTTCTATGTCACTCAGAATAATAACCAAATTCTCCCTTGATGAGGCCAATCTGCCCCTGTCTGTCTCTCTGACTTCGTCATACACAGTGTCCACTCCTGTTCATCCCACTCTAAACACAGTGCTGTTTTTGCAGCAGGCCTGTGCTTTTTATCTAACTGGGAAGTCATACGTTAAAATTCATTTGTTCACAGGCGTCTATTAAAATGCTCAATATAATCTCATAGATTACAAACCCATGAGGTCAACAATTTTGTCTGTCCTGTATACACCGTTATTTCCAGTGCTTAATAAAATATGTGTTCAATTAAGGTGATGTTAGTCATCTCTCTCACATAAACTCTATGATGATAAGGTCTAAGAACAACTAAATGTGTTTTGTTTTGTTCATCAATATATTCATACTACCTTGCGGAGTTCTTGAATATAAAACTCACTTAATAAATATTTATTGAGTAAATTGACCTAAGAAAATAAATCTGGTAAATTAAGTGCAATGGGAAACGGGGGCAGAATTTGGACTGTCACAAAGATTCCAATAATATAGTCACTTTATTTTAAAGAGATATTAGGATAATATCAATAATACATTTACACAGAGGTCTAGTAAAACCATGTAATTTAGAACACAAAGTTTTAAACTACATATATCGTGATCCAAATTATGGCTCTACCATTAGTTACATATTTGTGTGTCTGGTCGTATGAATTAAGTTAATTCACGGTCTTCTTCTTCCACAAATGATGGTGAGTACTATTTCCTAATAGGTTAATGTGGCAACACTGGTAAAACACTTATCAGAATGCTGGTAAGTAAAAAAGTCATCTATATATCATCAACATAAGTATTATATGATACACTTTTATAGCTGAATGATTATAGCTGTACACTTCAGTGCTTGAAAAGTGTTTTTGAAGCCGTGCTTGTCCTATCTACTTGCAGCTACAGAATATAATACCATCTTCTAAGTAGGGTGGAATACTGAAAGGTGGACCACAGTGAGCAAGAAAAACAAACAGAAATAAATTACTGTTTACTGGCATTTTTATCCCATCCTGTTCACAGGGAGTCTTATTAGGCACTAGACAGTGCATTAAAATAAGAAGAATCAAAATCCCTGTTTCACATAGAAACAAAAAAGTTATTTCTTTGTCTGCCTACCATGAACTCTAGAATGAATCCGAAAACTTAGTAGCTTTAATGAACTTGAATCAATTTTACATTGTAAAGTCTTAAGAAAACGTCCTATGGTGTGAAGCTAATTCACTTTTGACTCAGAAATTTAATGAGCAGAACTCTTGGTTATGGTCAACAGAACACATGAAACACAGGTTACAGAAGACTTATGGATAGGTTTGATACTATTACAGAACACACTCAAGCTATTTGTAGCAGTACTCTCTACCTGCCCCTTCAAGTGAGTAAAACATAAAAACAAACAAACAAACAAACAAAACATTTTGACATACTATTTAGCTACTCAGGATTAATTTAGAAATTATCAAATTTGTTTATATCACATAGATTCAAGTGAGGTTTTTTTTTTTGTTTTTTTTGTTTTTTTTTTCCACATCAGAGTGAAGACCAGATGTTTCATATTCAAAGGTTCCAATACAAGGAACTTCAAAGTCCTGCATCATTTAAATTCATAAATAATCAGGACTGAAATTGAAAAATCAACTATCTTTGAGATTTATGAATTAGAAAGAAAATAATAAAAGATGGTTGCTATTAAAGAGCACAGTTCTAAGAGCTTACCTACGAAGAGATTTTTTAAAAAATGGTTATCATTTTATATTACATATGTAAGTAAATTTACATATGCCCAGAATTCCTTATTTGTACCATCTGATCTCATCTTCATTCTAGGAAATAATCACCTCCCTACCAATAATTAACAAGGGAATGTCTATTTTATGTACTTTGACTCTGCTCCACTGGTCACAGATGATTGGTCTAAGACTTGGTGGCTGACCTAAGTTGAACTAATAAAAGCACCTTCAGGGAATTTTGAAATTGGAAGTAAGAAACAGAATTTGACATGCCAGGAAATAAACTGGAAAGTCATAAAACCTCAGCAGTATCTGCAGTCCTATTTGGTGTATTATGGACAGGAAATCCTAAGAAGAAAACATGAAGCATATACACAGGGAGAAACAGAGACAAGAGAGAGAATCCGGGTAGCTTCGAATGTCTATTTCCGTTCAGTTGTTTTTAGTTTTTTGTGAACCATTCCATTTTTGTAACATATCCATTGTTACTTAAACTAGTTTAAGTTGAGAGTGGCAGAGACTGCTGATTAACAATCCCCCTCACCCCCAAATAACTATTCTCCCTTCCTTCTGCAGTTGTAGAACTGAGCTGTCACTAGACAAAAGGATAAATTTCCCAGGGTTTCTTGAAACTGTGTGTGACAATGTGATCAAATTCTAACCAAAAGACTATAAATCAATATGAGATATGGAACTTCAGAAACTGTATTTTAAAAAGGAAGTTTCCTATCACTACTTCTCCCTCACTTTTACCGGGTATAACGTGGGCATGATGAGTGGGACTTCAAACTGTCAATTAGACACACAAGATGCAAGCCATGCATTGAACTTGATGGTGATGTGAAGTGTTAAAAAGAGGCTGGTTCTCTGATACTCTGGAGCCAACTCTGACTGCTCATGTTTCTATGAAAGATAACTAAACTTGTATTCGGCAATGGTTATTTTGCATTTCCCCATCTCACAGACAGTCTTAATCCTAACTAATAATACATTAGTTTTCTGTCACTTGGAAACAAAAGAGTTATAATTAATATATCATCTTACTCACTTATAATCACAAATCATTTCTGTTGCCACTTGTCATATAAATAGATGTGATAGAAATGACTTAAATATTTGTCATCTGTTAATATTTGCCATTTTACTTAAGCCAAAGTTCATTACTTTATTCCAAATTGACCTATCTTAAAACTGATGGTTTCTGACAGCAGTGATGCATTGTGATCTGTCAGCTATAAACTGAATTTCTCTGCACATAGCTTCCCTCTATAAACTGAAGCTTCCCATGTTAATACCGGAAGCTTATGTCCCAATATAATGGAAGACAGCACTTGAAAAATTACTTCCTGTGATGTGAGATGATTCTGTTTTAACACAAGACTTGCATATTAAATAAAATGACAAGTTAAAGTAAGCAGAAAAATATGTTGTGTTTATTTAAAGGAAAATGGAAACAATCCTTTTGTTTGTCTTTTATAACATTTTCACCTTGTATATTCAAATTATTTAAATAACTTGTGCTTTCAAGAGAAAACATTTGCTGGAAGCTTATATACACTAAGTCCTCAGCTCCTAGTAGCAATTTGCCATCGGTGTGCCAGCTATCTAATTACATGTTGAATTTGTTATTCCTTCAAAATTGATTTTTATCACCATCTCCTCTGTCTATGTAATCATATAGTTGGAAGAAACTTGTTATATATTTTTCCAAGAATGAAAACTCCAGTCAATTAAGATGTTTTCAAAAATCAGGAATCCATAGATAAAAGTCATAATGCTTGTCTAAGATGATATTGATTGAGAATTTTGTTTCCCTGGAATTGCTATGAGAGCATTCAAGTAAAAGAAAACAAAAAAACCCTAATTATCTGCATTCTAAAGAAAGCCACCTATAATTGGGGCCAGGTACTCTCATTCAAGCTTTATTAAGGGACAGAAAAACTGTCCCTACCATAATCATAATTAATAACCACTCTCCTATTACTAACAACTCCTTGTTAAAATATCGAAAGCAGGAGGATGGAGAGAAGGAGATGAAGAGGAAAGCTCATCTGTAAGCTGCTACTAAGTTACAATGTTCTTTATGAATGAATATTCCTTTCCTTCTAAGTGGGACAAGTAGAAAAGTGCTTCACTTTACCATGACACCAAATGAAAAGAGCTTTACAGAACCTTGAAATTAATTGTTGGCTCACATAGAATAATTGTTCTGCCTTTGGGTCTCGCTGGGTTGGGTACTGAGTGAAGATGGGGAACACAGGACAGAGGTAGATGAGAGAGAGAGAGAGAGAGAGAGAGAGAGAGAGAAGCTCTTAGACTTGGTATGGAAAGGATACTGGAGTTTTCCATTGGTTAACTGGGCACTTCAGAGAATAACTATGGACCATCTCACTGGCATCCCTGCTGAGAGGCTGCCTACCAAATAAAGGGACCCTATAAAAGGCAAGATGCTAAGAAGCATATTGTTTGTGGAAGATACTTCGTAGTGGAACATGTTTAGAAAGCTAGATCTTCCAAATCAGTGAACTGTATAGGAAGGAGCCCACGCAAGGCACTCCAAAAAACTCATTCATTCACACCATCAGAAAGCTACAGCAGAGGGAACATATATGTGATGTGGTACTTAATTTCAAAGATGCACCCTCTACAACTTCCCTCCATCCTTGTGAACCATTTCCCCTGTCTCTCACGTCCTGTGTAGTTCCTTTCCTCACTGAATCTGCCTGAGTCCTCTATAACCAATAAAATGTAGCTCAAGTGACACTGAATAACTTTTAAGTCCTGCCTTGGTCTCTTGGAATTGCTCTGAGAACATCAGACTCCACAAAAGATAATAAATTATTATGGGTCAGCCCATTGTAGTAAGGGACACTAAACTACATACACTAAAGAGGACATATAGCAAGACAGAAACGCCTTGCCATAGCTGTTCCAGTCATCTCTGTTGAGGTGTCAGAAAAGTGGATAAGGAAGCCATCTTGGATTTTCCAGCCCCAGTAGATGCCACATGGAAAAGAAACAAGATGCTCAGCAAAGACTACAGCCAAGATTATATATATATATATATATATATATATATATATATATATATATATATATATATGTCATTGACTCAGCAATCTCCAGTCATTTGAGCCAGTTTAGTTTAGACCAGGATACCATGAATTAGATATGAACCATCCCTGGGTGCTCTGCTCAAGCTCCCAGTCAAAAGAATTACATGCATAATAAAAATATTGTTTTAAGACACTAAATTTTGAGTTTCTTCTTCTTCTTCTTTTTTATTCAGCAGTATATAATGGAACATATGACAAGATAGTGATAGCCTATGAAAGGGAGACAATGAACAAGTGACTGCAGCCATTATGGTCATTATTTTTTCACTCTTAAAGCCTCAACACTGAAAGAATCAGAAAAATGATACCCAGTGTGCTATTTTATTACTATCTTAAATAGTTTGTAATACTTTATTTGTAACACTTTAATTGTTAAATAAAATTCTACTTAATTGCAAAGAACATGTCGAATTAAATATTCAACATAAAATAATTGTATTAAGATCCTGAAAATAAGTAACAAACAATGTTTATATGTTGCCACTATATTGGCTAAATTTTAAAAATGACTTTGCAGGTCATAGTTTTCTTTATGAATATTATCAATAAAACTTCAAGGAACACTATGGTATATCTATAATGCATTACCGATAATAATGAAAAATATCACACAAAGGTGAAATTATTGACTCAGTCCTAATATCACAGTATATATAATTACATTTTGAGGAAGCAGAATGCACAAAATGAATAATTTATCAATAACACAAAAATATTTTATAATATTTAAATTCCCGACTCCATAACAACCTTCTCCTAAATTATTAGATTTTCAGTTCACCTTCTTGTAAAACTTTTCAATGTCATTTTGTGTTAAAATACTACTGATATGATTTGTATTGCTTTTAACTCAAATCAACAATTGTGCAGGATGATTTTTTTTTTATGATGGAGTATGTCATGCATGGTAGCATATCTACCATCTCTCTGACAACTGATAGTAGTGCTGTACAATCCTTGTGATAAAGAATAAAAAGTGCCCATAAATTTCTACAATGCTTACTAGAAGGTGTTGGCTGCCCTTTGAGAATAGCTGAGCTAGAGCCTATACCTAGAAGGGCTTGTTAATCCCAGAGGCAGACTTCCATCCACTGAACTACACATATTTTCTCATATCAAGATTCTGCAATCAGAAAAATAAGGAAAATAGATTATTGCACTACCATGCAGATACCTTGTACCAAGGTTGAAGTCTGTACATATGTGAGGGGAGTAGATGAGATGTAAATCAACTTGAGTTTAGTATTTTAAACCATATTGACTATTATAGCACAACATGGAATCAATGAATACTGGAGATTCCACAAAGCACAGTTTAAAGCAATGACTGGAACAATTGTTTTTGTTTGTTTGTTTGTTTGTTTTGATTTTTTCAGTGTTCACTATATTGAAACTGCTCAAAATTGGCTTTATTTGTATAACCTTAATCATTAAAATAATGATTTGATCAGAGATTTGATGGGAATAGCCCTAGATTCATTAGACTATTTTAGGCTCTTCATTTTGTCTTATAAGAAGGTTTTGTATTTTGATCATGTGTGCAGGACTACTACATGTATTGATTATCTAGGAGCTACAGGTACTTTACCTAATGATTATTTGTTGATGACCATTTGATAACAGTTAGAAAAGTCCTACCCATATTTATTTAGATACTCACATGTTGAAACAAATAAAAATATATATTAAACAAGATAAAAGAAAGTAGAATACTTGGAGGTATAGAACACATAAGGAAAGCTATCTGGGAATAGTAAGAAAGCAAATAATCTAATTAAAATTTGGGCCAAAGACCTTAACAAACTCCTCACCAAACAAGACATATAGATGGCAAATAAGCATATGAAAAGATGCTCCACATCATATGTTACCAGGGAAATGCAAACAAAACAGTACTAAGACCACTAAACTATTAGAATGGCAGAATTCCAGAACACTGAGAAAATTAAATCCTGGTGAGAATGTGGAGCAACAGAAACTCTCATTCATTGCTGGTAGGAATGCCGAATTGTATACAGCCACAAGGATGGTTTGGTGGTTTCTTACAAAACTAAATATACTCTTACCTTGTGACCCAACAATTGCACTTTTGGTATTTTAACAAAGGAGGTGAACACTTATGTTCACCTAAAAACCTGTACAGAGGTGTTTATAGCAGCTATATTCATAATTGCTAAAACTTGGAAGCAACCAAGATGTCTTTCAGTCGGTAAATGGATAAATCAACTATGGTAAATCCAGACAATGTAGTTTACTTAGTGCTAAAAATGAATGAACTATCAACCTGTAATAAGATATGGAGGAAGCTTAAATGCGTATTACTAAATAAAAGAAACCAATCTGAAAAGACTACAAACTGTATGAATACAACTATATGACATGCTAGAAGAGGCAAAACTATGGAGACAGTAAAAAGATCAGTGGTATTTAGGGTTTGGGGGTGAGTAGATGGAGCACGGAGGACTTTTAGGGTGGTGAAAATACTCTGTGTATTTTACATAATGACAGATGCATGTCTGTTCATTTATCCAAACTCATAGAATGCATAACACCAAGTGTGAACATTAATGTAAACTATGGAGTTTACACAATTAAAAAACATCAATGTAGGTTCATCAATTTTAGCAAAAATACCACTCATTGGGAGATGTTGATAATGGGTCAGGTTATGCCTGTGTAGGGTAGAGAGTATATGACAAATATTTGCACCTTCCCCTTAATTTTGCTGTGAATTTAAAACTGCTCTAAAAATAAAGTCTTAATTCTAAAAAGGGTAAACATGTAGATAATATAAAGTGATAGAACATACAAGGAAAGAGCTCTCTGGGAATAGTAAGAAAATATTAAGAAGATGAAGAAGGAAGAAATAAGGAGGAGAAGGAAGAGAGGGAAGAATAAGAGAAGGGAACAGAATGAGAGGGGAAGGAGGATAAAAGTACTAATAAGAAGAATGTATAACTCCAAAGTTAAGGGGAAAAAAAAAGGGGAGGAAATCAGAAAGAAGGGAAGGAAAAAGTAAAATGAACAAAGGAAAGTTGAGAAAAGGATAAAAAAAATAATGCCTTTGATTTATTTAAAAGAAACAATACTTAAATCCTCCAAACTATAAACGTTTAACTACTGATTTAGCGAAACACTGCTATAACCTTTAATACAGGATACACACACATTGGTATAGCTTTCTTCATTTGCTTGACTGTAACCTCCCACTCCAAGGTGAAAACATTGCCACACACCATCTTCCATCCATTAACAAATTATTGAAATTGAATTAAGTGTACTGTGGCATCAGAATTGATGCCTGGGAGTTTTTCACTCTCTTTATAAGCCGTATATCATTGTAAGCTTCCAGCACTTCACCAAAATTACCATTTAACTGTTCTTACTAGTGTAGAGCTCATTCAGCTTCTGTTCCAGGTAAGCATATTTCAGCTCTGACTGTCTTCATTCTCTTGTGCCCCTAGAATTCATGGTGTTCGTTTGACTTGTGACTTCAGTTCTCTGATGGGTGTAAGAAAAATCACTGATTTTCAGTTTGTTCAGCTTTTCTTGTTTTAAGGATCTCCTCCATTGATGCTGAAATGGGAAACCTATTTCTTTTTTTATTCCATGGATTAGCTTAGGGTACCACTATAAAATTTAAATGTTTTTCTTTGTAAATCAGGTGGATATTTATATAGTCAAGTGTGTTAGAAAAACATACAAGCATGAATGTTATGTTGTTTTGGGGATTTTTTTTTTTTTAAGCATTTTATTGTTTCCTTTTCCAATTTTGAAAAAAAAAAGAAACAAACTCTTAAAAAACTCTTAAAGAGATTTTTGGAGTTAAGTTATATATTCCATCTCAATTTCTCTTTCTCTCTCACCCTTTTATCTTCCTCTTTTTCCTACTACATAGGATGTCACTCAAGGCTCATAATATTATTCATTGTGGCTCTCCTAATTGTTTTCCCTTTTCTTGTTTTACGTATTTATGTATTTTTCTCCAACTTATAGTCAATTCTTTCTAATTTTTAGCTTAGTGTTCTGACAGAAATCTATGGGCATTCTTAGCTCTATTGTTGTTATTAACAATGGAAATGCTTTTAGTTTGGAGGTACAACTTCATTGTGGTAAATGTTGGAAACGGCAGGGGAAGCTAGTGTAGTAAATCCTAAAACACATAATGTTAAAATTGGATAAAACCTTAGGGATAGCCCAATCTTCTCAGCTTAAATATGAGGAAACTGGAGTCTACGAAGAAGAATAGAGGACTCACTCTTCCCATAATTAAAAATATTTTCTTGATTTTTAACCATACAATTCAATCTCTTCCTGTGAATTTGCATCTATTTCAAAAATGTATAGTGGAGTTTTTAGTGAAAAACAATAGATTTTTGCATTCAGAATAAGGAACATATACTATCTAACAGTTTTAAAAGTGTTTTCTGTTTGCTGGATAGTTCCAAAGAATCTGGTGGGTGTGTTTGCTTGCTTTTGTAGTTACGGTTGCTGAAATTTAAATATAAAATTGTCATCAAATAAAATAAGCTAGACTGCAATTGTGAAATACATGTGAGCCATTTTGTTATTATTTTCACATCAATATTTGTTTCCTCTGAATTTTTTTTTTTTTTCCTGAGGGAAAAAAAGAAGCTGGTAAAAGCATATGTTTGTTAGAGGTAATTTGTTAACTGAAGTAATGAGATATGTAGCAAGATGAATAATAAATAATTAATGAAAAACAACTTCTGTTTTTATTTAATAATTTTAAATGGGTATGTTTTGCCTAAACAGAAATTAAATTAGATTCTGATTATTCCATTGTTTGTAGTTAGACCAAATCATAACAATTCTGTTGTTTTTATTCTACCTAAATAGGATAAAAAAAATGTGTGGGTATACTTGAATCATATATTTAGGTATCATTTTGTTTCCTTTTTTCCTCTGTTTTTCCAACTAGACATCATCCATGTAAGAATTAAAATGCATCTGTGCGATTACATATGTCTTGTCCTTTAGACTGTACACCACAATGACAGAACCTCCCTTTATCCTTTTCTCTTGTCCATGTGTTCAGAAACTGCAAAAATAGAATAATGATAAACACATATAAATTATTCAAAAGACTATATTTGAAGAACAAATTTCAAGAGAATTACTAAAGCTTCAGACGGTGTTTTCTGAAAAGGACAGGTCTGTGTCTTGTTCCTCTGCCTTTCGTGGGGCCTAGCACAGCGACCCTGAGAGGAGCTGTCAAAAAGTAATCCCACAGCACATGGACAAGTAAAGAAACTAGATTGTCCTTCACACTCAAACGAGATACAAATGACCTCAGCACTAGCCATTCACTATATAGTTCCTCCTTCTGTGGTAGGAAATGTTATGAAAATTAGTAGCAACATGGGAAAAGTCAATCATTTCTATTATTTGCTTTTTATTTTCTCCCTGGGAAATTTCAGCAATTAGTAGCTTCCAAGGCACAAACAGAAGGGACTTGGCTCTTGAATGATCTTCATGTTTCTTTCCAACTTTAAAACTTTTCAGTTCTTAAGTCCAGTGATTATCCATGCTGTGCCCAGAACCTATTCAAATCACATGATTAAGACATAATTAATTATGGAATTAATAATTTTACTTAACAAAATAGGAATCCGTTAAAGAGAACACATGTATTCTACCTTTTACCCTTGAGAAACAAATTGAAGCACTGAGATTAGTGTTTCAAAGGAAAACAAAAGGGATATTACATTTAAAGAGCTATCCCAATTTAGGTCTTGGAGATACAAGTGGTACATGAAGTGGAAATTTATAAATTGTGGAAATAACTGTGTGTCTTTTGTCCTCTGTTTTTTGAAAAGATAATAATGAAAGTGTTTCACTGTTCTGACCTTTCATTACTAAAATCTGGGTGTATTTCCTCTTTAATCTCTGTGAATGGGACATAAATCACTCTCCTTGGCATTTTGCATGGTCTGCCATGCAGGCAGCCAACTTTTACAGATGCCCTTCCTGGCTTCAAAAAGCAGAAGCCTGCAGGTAGCAGAACACGCCAGGTTTCTTCTCACGCCTGAGAAGGTTCTGTTTGCTGTAGAAGAAACCTGTGTGCTGTGATAAATGCCACTGTGCCGAGTCAGCATGGTGGACAGTTTAACTCCATGACCTTCTGCACATAGACAGCCTCCCCTGTCGCTTGTCTTTGACACAACCTATAACATAGAATGTCAACACCAGTCTAGCAAGTGGGATCTGTATTCATTTTGCTGTGAAACAACTGATTCTCAGTGTGGAGCTCAGGCACCTCACATTCTCCAAGATTATTTCTCATACTTTATTTTTCTTTCCGTTAGTCATGTATGCATGAAAACGTCATCTATGAGTCCTCACCGGCTTAACCTTATTCTGTCACTTTACATCTCTAGTGGGCCAAGGCCTAGGACATAGTTTCTAAAATAACAGTTTCTATGAAAAAAGATAACTAAATGTTGGCATTATATTTCCTATCTTCACAACCAACGAAATAGCTGCTGATTCCATTACTGTGATTGTTATTCAGTCAGAATAACTTAATCTTATCTATCCCATTCAAGTATCAGCAACTGTCAAGTGGTAAGAAAGAAGAGGAATCATGCTGGAGAAGTTGACATGGTAAAAGTTAGCCTGTACAAATAAGAATTGATCGAAGTTTCTCCCTATAAAACAAATCCACCTATCTTTGAAGCACTATTTTTTCCCCCCTTTTCTTTGTTTGCCTGGTTTTCTGCCCTTTTAAATGGTTTGGAACAGTTTTTTCTTTTAAAATCACAGGATGTTCTCAATCAAAAAAAAAAAAAAAAATCACAGGAAGTTCTAATCATTTTAGAAAGTTTTAATATGCAATACTTTAGGTAAGAAGACATATACGTTCTCTATCCTAACAGAAAGGTTAGAAGAGCGAATAAGTTTAGATGTTGCTATGGGTTGGGTGTTAAAACATGGATGGAAAAAGAAATTGATGCCTTATAGCAGCTGTTTTCTCTGATGTATGATATAATGATGTAATAACAGTTTTGATAAAAGCAAAGAAGATTTATAATACTTGTGGCAGAGCATAGGATATCAAAACAATTAAGATAACTTTTTAGTCTATCTGACAAGTATTGGGGTGTCTAGGTAAATTTAGTGATGGAAATTTATTGTAGTGTAGATCTGCTGTGTTGAAAACATGGTAACATGGTATATACTGTGTTTCCCCAAAAATAAAACCTAGTAGGACCATCAGCTCTAATGTGTCTTTTGGAGCAAAAATTAATATGAGACCTGGTATTATATTATATTATATTATATTATATTATATCATATCATATTATATTATGCCCAGTCTTATATCATATTAAAATAAGATCGGGTGTTATATTGATTTTTGCTCCAAAACATGCATTAGCACTGAGAGTCTGGCTAGGTCTTATTTTCAGGGAAACACGGTACAAAATGTAAAACAACTAGAATGAAAGTTGTCTCAATGCTTTAATATTTAATGTTAAATATGATACCTTCTATTGTCTTAAAAGCAGGGAAATAATACATACAAAGCAGTCTTGAATTCTAGCTACTAACCATGAAGACCTTGGAAAGAGTGATAAAATTTTTATCTTGGTAACATTTGTCCATCAAACACCACTAAAAATACCCAATATAAATTTTAAAAAGAAAAGAGGGAAGTAAAGAAACAAGGAAAGAAGGAAGGAAGGAAGGAAAGAAAGAAGAAAGGAAAGAACAAAGGAAGGAAGGAAGGCTTCATTGGGAAACAGGGAAATCAAAGATAATGGTCTGCCCACTCTAAGGAAAGTGATCAGTGTATTGTGCATCTCCTTCAGGGAAGAGGGGAGAGGAGAGTCGCTGTCTCTCTATAAACTCAGTCAAGCTGCTTCAAGTTAGCTTTTAGAAGCTCTGCATGTAGTTTTGTGCTTATGGTAAACCATCTATCTGAAAAATAAATAAACAAATAAATACATAAATACATAAATAAACCGGCTCCAATTTGTAGTGCTTGATGATCTCAGTGATATAAATATACCCTAAACAATTTCAGGAGATGAACAGTTTAACCAGTTTGACCAGTTTAACAACTGGTCACAAAATTCCTAAATATTTAACCAATTGCTCTAGAGACAGTATAAGTTGACTCCAGCATACTGCTGCATGAGTCCACAGTAGTTTGAAAAAGGAGGGGCTGCAGTGTCTGGTGGTCTGTATATCACCTGAGAAAGATTGAGAAAACCCTAAGAGTTGCGAGAGATACCATCCAGAGGGTCTAGAAGAACACACCAAAAAGAACAGCGTCGGTTTACATCCAACTAAGTCCAACTTATTTATTAAACTTATTTACTAAAGCAATTACATTTATTTTACACAATCAAATTAAATCTGCCTTACATTTGACCTGTCACAATTGCCAGAATATTCTATCTCAGTCATTATCATGCATCTTCCCTTCATGTTGGTTGCACTACATAAGAGAGAAAGATTAACTGGGGTGGCTTTTGAGATAAGTAGAGCAAAGAACAAGAACTGAGAATATCATGAAAAGAATTAGAGTTCTGGATAACAGAAGTCTATTATTTCAGAAAGTTCACATAAATCTGGGGCATTGTACAATCCTATAACTTCCCCCATTGCTGTAGTTCATGAAACCATTTTATCTCAGCATTACTGCCTAGTGTCATCTTTGAATAAAATATAGCTGGGAGCATAAAGTGGAGAAGGCAGTTTTTATGAGTTAGTATCCATAACTTGGCATTGAAGCTTGATCATTTTATTGCTCTCTTTGCATGCTCTTGCCTCTAGAAAGGGCCAGAAATGATTACAATGGGTGAAGAGATCACTTTGCTATGATTGATCTGCACTAACTCTCTTGATTTTCACCCTATATTTAAAGCTATCATCTAAGGATGGGTTTCTTCATTTTTCAAAGAAATTGAAGAAATAAAGAAAATAATGGAATTTCTTTTAAGAGATACGACTTTTAAGATAATACAATTAATAATGTAATAATGCACACCTGCTGTTATCCATAATCACCTCTCTTTTACCTGTGTTGATTATTTTTTTACTTGCTTGTTTTTTGAAGTATAGGGCTTTATATTTATCTAGTTAAACTTCATTTTAAGACATGATAAGCACGTAACTTCAGCCCATCAAATTCCTTTGATTCTGGTTCCATCATCTTAATTATCAACCAAACTTCCTGTTATCATATCCTCTGCAAATTCAATAAGCATGAAACTATCTTCTTTCTCTCTAAAAAAAAATAATAAAATTTTGAACAGATCAATTTACACAAATAGCCAGGAGACACATTTCCCTCAAAACTCACTTTCACAGTGATATGAAACTAATTATCAGATCACTAGTAAACTTCTTTGAATTATTATGTATGTCATTGAACTGATTTTTCCATCATACTCACAAGAGGATTATGAAATTATTTCCCAAATGAGTTACTGAGTTCTGAATATGCGTTTGAGGAGGAAAGCCTGAAAAAACTATTCATATTGAATCCATGATGGCGCTCACTGAATAGTAATTCTTTTGTATTAAATGTTCCAAAAATAATACAGTTGATCCTTGAACACATGGGTTTGAACAGTGAGGGCCCGTTTATATATGGATTTTTTTTTTTTCATGAAATACTGTTAAATGTATTTTCTCTCCCTTATGATCTTCTTAATATTTTATTTTCTCTAGCTTAGTAAGAAGACAGTATATAATACATATAACATACAAAATATGTGTTAATCAACAGCTGATATTATTGGTAAGGATTCTGGTCAACAGTAGGCTATTAAAGTTTTGGGCGAGTCAAAAGTTATACACAGATTTTTGACTGTGCGGGTATTGGTGTTGCTAACCTCCATGTTGTTAAAGGGTCAAGCGTACATCTGCGAATAATCTCTAGCAATGGGATCAAGCTAATGGTTTATATTTTAATAAATCAATAGAGTATCAACGTTTTCTTCCCTTGAATTATTTATCTTCCTCATCTTTCCAAGACTTAGTAAATTTGACTGAGTGATTTATCAGCCTCCTCTGTAAGACTGCATCATAAAAACAAGATGGGATTTACACAACATTTTTTGAAGCAGTTAAACGCTAACTTAAAAATTTGCTTACTTGTCTTAGGACTCTTTTCCATATTACCCTCATTAGTTTTGCCTATTTTGGTCTGAAACTCTTCTTGATAGAAGATAGAAATACTAAATGGATATGATTAGAAAGTAAAAGGTTTAATCCTAACAAATATAAATAAAATAGGTTATTAATAGGAGAGTATGAGTTGAGGTTATAAAAATTACAAAATTATTCTAAAAGGGCAGCCTATAGCTTATACTACACTAATCTGCACTATACTACAATATACTATGGGAAACAAAGTGAGAGGGATCTACTAAGCTATGAATAGTGATGTCTCAGTGCATGGAGAGGTACCTAATAAAATGATCAGAGAGATTCCCTATCTTGCTGGCAAAACAAGATTTAAGAAGTTATTATTTTATTTATATTTTGTGGGATAATAATTATTTAAAGAGCTGACTTGTATATAGTATGTGCTGAAAATGACTATATAAAAAATAGCTGACTTATTACTATAATTAATGCAGAACAGATCAAATCCTGAGCATTCTGATAACGATCTCTTATAGTATTAATGATTTGATGTATCTAAAAAAATACTTTAAAAATAAAATTCTGTATTTTGAATGTTCTTCAATTGAGTGTAAGTGTTTTAAAATATCCATATGTATGTTGGAAAATCACTTGTATATGAAATAAAACATGTGTTTCCCCCAGAGCTGTCCTTGCCCTGGGCTTCTCATATAATTGCTCAACTCTTCCCAGCCATGCATCCCTGCACTTGCAGTTCAACAGATAGCACAGGTTGCTGGAAAAAAGTAGAGTACCGAGGAAAAAATAGGGCCCTGTAATTTTACTTGAAACTCCACAGTCATGTGAAGATCAAAGTTCCAAACTGTCTCAGTATATCTTTGATCTTGAAAAATAGGCACATTTAGGTTGTATCCTCTCACAGGGCTAGCAGATTGACTGCTTTGACTAAATTGGTAATACTTTGCACCATTTTTTAAAACATAGTTCAGTCTTTGCTGGACAGACAAGGTTGGCTAAAATCACTGTTTTTGCCTTTTACTGTTCTATAAATATTACCAAAAAACATCATTCTATTCTCACATTTTATATCTGCTTTTTTATTAGTTTTGTTTTTATATTAAGGCAGGTTTTACTTACAATTACTGTAAAGCTCCCATTACAATAAATCAAATTTTTATTTACCCGATGATTTTTACTTTCTTTAATAGAAGGAAATAAATATATAATTCCTTTTGAAATTTTCACTTTGTGATAAATATAAGTTAAATATGAAAAAAGATTTCTGCTGACCAAAATACTTTCAGGTTTAGACTTTTTCAGGTAAATGAAAGGGAAATATTAGTCAAGGTACTTGTTCCAAAAAGTTCTTTAATGAAAACATGGCTAGCTTCCTCCTCATCCCATCATAAAAAAGATCAAAGGATTTTTGGAGCTAAGAATAATGCAACTCACATTTGAGATTAACTACTGGTCAGAGGTAGCTTGAAATCCAGCTCTACAGTCTGAAAAATGCTTTACTGCGCATGTACCCAAGGACAGTGATCTGCTTTTATCATATTGGCAGAAAACCACAGTGAAGAGATTAAGGTATGACTATTAAAAAATAGTTCTGCTTTTAACAGCATGTTATATGTAGATATTTTTATGTAGTCATTTACAAATATATAAAGTTGGAGTAATGCGGTAATTTAATTTTCAAAGAGATAAACACAAAACCCACATCTTTTACAAAGTTCCTTATGTCTATCATTAACTTCATATTCTTTTCCTAAAGATAATTTAATCATTCATCTGATGTCATCTAAAAACTATTTTTCATCATATTAGATGTTTATTGTATATAATTTAGAAATCAATGATACATACAAAGAGGCAAAACTCTTCCATAAACTTCTAATTTCACCATTCAAAAATGAATAACATTAACACTGTGGGGTGTAGTTTTTGAAATCTCACTCTCATCATTTATACATATAACATAGTTTATTTTTTTAAAGAAAATTATTATATAAGTTTTTGACTCACTATTTTTATATAAGATATGTATCATGAATATTGTTCCATATCATCAGATATTATTTTACAAAATGATTTAAATTGCAGGATTTTAATATACTTGATAAAGCAGCTTTAACTAACCATTTAACTTTATTTCAACTTTTGAATATAACTTATTGTCTGTGAATTAAATCCACAAAATGATGTTATGGGGAAATGATAAAAAGTGAAGCAGTTAGGTTTTAATATATACTGCTGTTTGCCAACTCTTTCCTAAACATATTATGATGGTTGATTTAACAAATATTTAAGAAAGACACAATCTTATAAGCACTTAGGAATTCATTCACTTAGGATTATTCATTATAAATGCATAATCCTCTTTTGATATTATGTGGTAAAGAGTTTACAGTTAAAAAAACAAAAGTTTTGTACAAGGAAAAATAGCACGATTACTTAAAAATACAGAAAAAAGAAATAAATCCATCCTGTTTTTATTTACTGCCTCCATAGAAATTGAATCTGATATCCTCTCTAAAGTATACAGTAGTCCCCCCACTTATCCAAAGATACATTCCAAGACCCCTAATGGATGAAACTGCTGATAACCCCAAATGAAAATGCTGAAACTGCTGATAACCCCAAACCCTATAATAAACTATGTTTTTTTTTTCCTATACATACATACCTATGATAAAGTTTAATTTATAAATTAGGCACAATAAGAAATTACCAACAATAACTAATAATAAAATGAAACAATTATAATAATATAATGTAAAAAAAGTTATGTGAATGTGGTCTTGCTCTCTCTGTCTCTTTGTCTCAATGTAATTACAGAGATGGCTACCATGTGACTAATGGGCAATAGCACATACAGCATGGATACACTGGACAAAGGAATGATTCATATCCCAGGAGGGACAAAATGGGATGGCGAAAGATTTCATCAGGCTGCTCTGAATGTCAAGCAATTTAAAATTTATGAATTGTTTATTTCTTAAATTTTCCATTTAATATTTTCAGACCATGGTTGATTATGGGTAACTGGAACTTCAGAAATTGAAACTATGGATAAAATGGGAGGGGCTGCTTCATATATCTGTTTTAAATAGTCTTTCTTTACAATGTAATATACAGATGATGTATTACAGAATTGTACACCTGAAGTCTGTGTAACTTTACTAATAATTATCACTCCAATAAACTTTAAAATTAGCTAATTAATTAAAGAATCTTAATTAAAAAAAATTTATTGATTATAACACTATCTGATAGCCTTAGAGACTCAAACTCTTCCACTTAAAGTTATAATATTAACACCTTTCATCCAAGAATCTCAAAGTACAGTGAAAGCATTCAATTGCCTTTTCCATAGGTTCTTCTAATCTTCCTGCATAGGTTAGAACTGTCAGAAATTATATCACTAATACCTTCTCCAGTTTTAGATATTACAGGCTCATCTGGTTACCTCTTCTAGTTATTATTCTTACATTGTCTTCTTCAGCAGTTCCTTTGGAATTTAGCTCCATGGGCTGACTTCCATTCATTTATCTCTTTATCTTTTTTTCATTCTTGTCTCCCTATCTTTCTGTTTCTGTTTCTCTTTGTTCTGTCCATGTCTCTCCTCTCTGTTTTATTTGGGTCACACATGAGACTATCTTCCTTAGTGTTTCTATCCATCCATCTCTTAAGTTCAACTTATTTTAGACCCATGTCAGACACAAACCAGGTGTCCTAATCAAATTCATTTTCACTCTGTATCTATTTCTAAGTCCATTCTTCTCTTCTCTTTTTTAAAAAACACAACATAATAATAAAGCTTCTATCAGCTTTTTTCTATAACTAATGTTTCCATTTACATTACAACTTTTGCTATAAATTCTAGAGTATAATGAATGCTTTACATCGTCTTAGATTTTATTTGTGACCTGCATGTATGTGAATTTAACCTTTATTCCTAATTTTAAATGGCTGGAATTCAGAGAGCAGATTTTTTTTCCCCCACTTATAAAAATAAAGTTAAAAAAAGAGTAAAATTATGTAAACTGAGAGTTAATTTTACTATAATTCTGAATTTTTATAATGACAGAAAATCTCATAGGAAAATATATTCTCATCTGAGTACGCAAAATATCAAAGTATACTTTATATTTGCCACAGGGGTAGAAACAAAAGGCTATAGAAATAAACATTTCTATAATACACCAATCTATATATTAATTACATTGAGTATTCACTTGAAACCTATATAATTTTACTAACCCACCTAAACCTAATAAATTTAATAAAGATTTTTAAAAAGGGCTGTGGATTTTTAATGGCTATCTTTGATGACACTCGTATCTCTTCTTTCCTTTCAGGGACCACCACAGGCTTCTGCAAAGGCAGGCAGCCAGGGAGGCTGTATGTTTTCTGGGTTATATATAAGGCAAGATCACCACAAGATGCACCCAGCAAAGGCAGATTTGCAAGAGAGAGGGGAGTCAGCACCTTCTCCTCCATGTCAGATACAGGTGCTGGACTACTGACCATAGTGAAACTGACCTACATTGTTCAGAATATAACACAGAGGCTAGCGTCACGGTTAGGAATGTGGGCTCTGGAGTCAAACTGGGCCTGATGGATGTATGACACTTAGTAGGTTCACCGACTTGCCCACCTCATTGAACATCTCTGTGTTCAGCTTCTGCTCTGCATAATTGAAATAATAACAGCACCCAGTTCTTTGCATTGCTCTGAGAAGTAAAAATGTTAATCTGTGAAATATGTTTCCAAGAAAGTGCTCAGAGAATGTCAGTATTATTTGCTAATTCCAAGCAGAGAACATTTTTCTCAGGCATCTTAATATGTAAACACCAAGTACTGGAATAAAGATGATTTTTATTCACCACCTTGTCTTAGTTGCTTCTTTAGTGATCCAAATGTTATCATGTTGTTTTATTTTCTTCAGTTGCAAAACCAAAAGTTTGTCAAACTTTTCTATTTTTAAAGCTTTAAATAATATATTCAACAATATTTTGCTAACGGCTCATCTTGCTCTATTTGAATCTGTGTTTCCAATGTTAGCAAATACTATGCCTTTTTTCCCCAATAAATCCTAATTTTACTGTCAATATGGTCATACAAGACCATGTAAATTGATTTTTTTTATCTTTTCCTGTTGTAGTAGGACTCATATTTAGAGTCACGGTTACTATCTCTCACTGTATATCATAACATCCTGGAAAGATTGTAAAAATACTTCTGCCCTGACCTACTCCCAGACCAATTAAATCAGAATCTTTAGGGGTCGAGTCAGGAAAATATTAGTTGTTTTATCTCCACAGGTAATCCAAATGTGCTCCTTGAGTTGAGAACTGATAAAGAGACAATTGAAAAGACTGTCTTTCCTTCCAAGGGGGAGTCAAAAAATTTCAGCAACTGTTGATTATGCAAAAGCTTTGAGTTTACCAAGACAGACATTAGGAAGATAAACAATCCAAAAACAAACAAACAAAAAAACAAAACAAAACTTTGCGTTATCCTCTAGTTATTAGAAATTGAAAAGATTAATAGAGTGCTACATATTTACTCCACTCACATTGTAACTAAAGCAGAGATAGTAAAATAATCTTTCAGTGAAATACAAAAATGTGCCACTGAACAATTTCAAGTTTATTCCTCTTTCATGTTTTGTGCTGCATTTGGAACAGACTGCAACCATATATGTTGCAATTACATTGTGATTGGTGTTATGCCTGGTGTACAACTGCATATAATAGATAATGGAAAAAGGACAAATTGACTTTATAGATAACATAATTACCTACTTAGGTTCAATTAAAGCAGTAAAGATGTTAAATTTACCTGATGTTCCCATTAATTTGGTACATGGTCCCAAACAGCTAAATGCCACTGTACAAAAACATTCAATTTACCATATGTTGCAAATCTAATGTAACTGCCATTGATCACTAAGTCACATTCTCTTTGTTGGATGATTAACAAGCAACCCTCTATTATTATCCAGTGACCACCAGTTACATACAGTATAAAGTGAGAGACACTGTTTATATATTGCTGAATAAAAACATATAAGAAACTATTTACTTTGTTGAAATGTGCATTTCAAAGTGCATTTTAAAATCAATCCATTTACCTATTAATTGTTTTGTCTCTACCAAGAATTCTTTATTCCTATTTATTTTATTTGGTGGAAAACAGAATGATATTTCTTCCAATTTTAAGAATCCACTCTCAGTGAAGGTTTAAAATATATCAGACATCTTCTTAGAAAATATTTCATGTCACTGCAATGATAGAACGAAGCAACTCATCTCCAACCAAATGGTGCCCTACTGCATCACATAATACATAGACTGCTAATATGCGCTAAGTCAATTTAATGGACCTGCTGCAATCAATATTTGAAACGTATGATTCCCTCTAGCCCCCATGTTTCTATAGAGTTCAGTCCAGGTTCAGTTAATATATTTTACAATGCTTAAAACTGAATCTCAGAAAGTGTTAATACTATATGTGCCCTTCCCCAGAAAATCTTCATCCCAGTTTGCTGCCATCTGTTTGAAGCCAGTTGAGGAAAACTCCTCACCAGCTCCAGCTGAAGAAGGGAAAACTGACAACAGCATGTGCAAGTAATCAGTGACACCTTTTGAGCAAGTTCACTCTTTATGTTCTCAATGGAAATATCTGAATCTATCTGTTATTAGCAGGTGAAGGAGTCCAAAGAGGCCTGCATTAGGCCAACTGGCTTCATTGAATCACCCTATGAAGGTAATATCAGCTAGAAAAAAACCCAAAAAGAATCCCTGACTTAACCTCTGTTCTGTATCATTAAAAAGAGTTGGTGTTGGGTTTTAAAAAGAAAAGAATTTAGCAGGCTGTCCCGTTAGCATCTAAAAGGGTTAGGTGACCTTTATTGGGTCACTGAATCCCAGAGCCTGGCTTCACAGGTAATAAAACTCAGTGTAGTCAGTTCGCCCATGGATGACTCAATGTCTCAATTCTTTGATTAGGTGTGGGTCCTCACTTTCAGATCCCTGAACTGTGGTAACCCTGGTCTAGACACCCATACTCTTTGACATAAATTACTGCAATAGTTTTATCACTGCAACAAGTCTCCTTGTTTCATTTATGTCTCTCTTCCACCTATTTTATATCCTTTCATTAGAATGACCAATACGAATTTCAAATCTGATCATGTCATTTGACTGGTTAAAGATTTATAGTCCTCAATTTGCCTTTATAAATAAAGTCCAAACGTATTAAGGTTTGCAGGGCCCTCTTGTCCAGATTCTCTTACCCCTTCCCAACTTACCCTGCTTGATCTAGATGTACAGAACATTTTTGTTCTCTATGCACACCATGTCTGCCTTCTGTGGGCATTCACAACTGTTTCCTCATCCTTGTCCCGCTCTCTTCCTACCTGTGACTCCTACTAATCTTTCTTATCTTCTCAACAGTTACCGTACTTCTGAGAAGCTACTTTTCCATGACCAATGTGGTTCTTCTTTCTCCCTCTCTGCACCCTATAGCAAGGCACTTTCCCCACTCTGTTACAATGATAGGCGTGCATATTTATCTCTATCGATAATTATAAGCACTTGGAGGGTTATATTTCTTAGTAGCCTATCCCCATGACATAACAGTCATACAGTACATAGTGGGTGTTCAATAGATGTTTGATGAAAGCATAAAAGAATGAATGAGCAACACGTTTTTGATAAGTCAAAAGTATCAATGACTCTTAAGTTTTAATGTTGTTTGAAAATTAATACTATTTTATGACACTGCAGTTCAAGTTATATTATTTAAAGCATTTGCATGTTCTCAGACCAGATATTTCTGTAACTAACAAAATAATTTTATTCTAGTGCATTGTTATATGTAAAATATAATTTACCAAAAGAGGTATTATATTGAATATATTCTCTTATATTCGGCATTTTTTACCTAACATACAAAACATTTTTTTATTTTAACCAATTATTGAAAAATACCATAATTAATAGGTACATAATATATTAACATATGGTATTCCAAACATCATTTTAGTTTTTGTCTGTTATTAAAAGCCTAGGTTTATTTATAATTTTGAGCTATTGTATATAATACCTGGATATTTATTTCCTGCTTTATCAACCGTAGTTTCAATATAATTTAAGCTTTTCTACACGTTGACATCATTTTTAAACTCCATTACTGTACGATATGGTAATACACATTATGCTTTTAAGCAATAATTGTTCAGCTTTATACTTTTTGTCCAAGAATGTTCAATTTCTATTGTGATTTTCTTCTTTATAGTTTCTTTGATTCCACACATAGTACATGTCTTATCACTCCACATTTCACTGTGTGCTTGCCTACTATTTCTAATTCATTGCTTCTAATCTCCTGAAGGTTTAGAAGTCAGATCACCAGGCTTGATCAAACTAAATATAAACATAAATGTATGATCTGATTGAAGTATTGTTATAATACTTAAGCATTTTTTTATTACTTTGTACATATGTATACAGATACTCACATATATATGTTATACAAATACAAATTCTCAAAGGCATTTGCATCAAGGTGATACATTTCTAATCATTGCATTTAAGTTTATTGAAAGGTTTACAACAGCCATTAAATTTGTGTTTATCATAATGCATATTTTAGAGTTATAGGCTATTATAAATACTTATCCAGTAATTTCAAGAGGATTCAATAATTTCTCAGTGGTAAAGTTCGTGTTTTTGAAAGGGTGTGGATTATTTCACAACTACTATTGTCTAGTCCTGGAAACATGTCTGACATTAGTTTGAGCAGAATCTGAAAGTTATTGAAAAATCAAATTGTATTAGATCAAACAAGTTGTATTTAAATAATTTATGAAATCAACATGTCGGTATAGAACCTTGTGGCTCTTAAGAAATCATTTATGAAATTTGCATCTTGTTTTTAACATATTATAGTATGTCCTCTAAGCTCTAGTAATGACTAAAGAAATAAACTACAGTGAATTATCTTTGTAAAAACATTCTTAGGCAGTCACAGTTCACAGTAGCAATGACTACTTATACCTGTCCAACTAAAATGCTGGTGACGGTAGCAAATCCTTCAATGATGGTAAACTGTGCATCTTTAATAAATGTCAAAAAAAATGTGCTACCCTACTGAAACAATGGACTTTGTTTTCATTGAGATCTGAAATGAGACATATTATCACTTTGTCTTTAACTTTATTATCATGAAATGCTTGCATGTAATTTTAGTTCTGGACACAGCTGATGAATGAAATACTATCAAATGCTTTGTGTGCCTTTGCTGCCCCCTTAAGACAAATAAACATAAATAAAAAGCTAGTAAGAAAGTAACCTGCATTAGTTTCTTCAGAAATCTGTTTCTATATCTTTTCAATGTGTATGAGTACACACACACACACACACACACACACACACACACACAACCCTGAATGGAGAAATTGATTAGTTAATGATTATTAGACAATTAAATCAGTATTTGGACTCTTCTCCATAATCAATGAAAATATTAGTTTTGCTTAATGACCTGAGAAAAACATGTATATTTTAAGTTCTATAAAAATCTGAGATTGAGTACCTATTTTTGTCTAGTACATTTTCATGATTTTTCTTGGTCATTGAGGAAAATATTACTTTTTCATTTTTTATGCCTTAGAGATAAAAATTGAACTCAAGACTTTAATACAATTTATAAACTTAACCATCTAAATAAAAACCTATGGATTATAGACATTTTTATAAATATTAGTTGAGGAAAAAGACACATTAAGATGAGGTATGATATCTTTATATCATACATCATCTTTATATCATACATAAATACATAATTGGAAAAATACAATTATGTTAACTGCTGATAAATTTTGAAAGAGGACAGATCGTAATGTGATGTTTGCTATTGGCTTTATTTTTAATATAAGCGACATTAGAATAATTTTGGGTACAATTTATTTTTTAAACTAGATTTTTCCTATAAAGTATATTAATTTTTAATTAAAGGAATACTTTAGTTTTATTTAAAAGAAATTAACAAATTTTAGTCAAAAAACAAATATTGAGCAAAGTATTACAGCCAAGACTGAGTTACTGTAAGACATCCTTGCCTTTATAAAAAACATGACATAATTTTGAAGAGAGGCAATCTACAAATACAAATAAAGAATACTAAAAATTTCCATACTTTGCAATATATTATTATCATGCTGATCAAATCAGAAAACACGTTAGTTTCATTTTTCCTTTAGCTTCAAGAATTTAAAGCACTATCAATCTAAATGGCAATATTCAATGGCCACCAATATTCCTTCGTTAATTTTTTTTTATTTTGGATGATCTATATAGTATAAATATTAATAAATTTGAAAATGTTTATTGGAAATATGTAGTACATTATGTTGAGAATGAAATAACATGTTTTATAAATGTATGTTTTGTTTTCTTTTTCTTATAACTGCAGGATTTAAGCATAAAGATTATTGTAACTTATGTCTGACAAAACGTCTCCTCTGTCATTTCTGCTCTATTATCTAAATAATTCTACCACAAATAAAGTTATTCACATTTATTTCTCAAGCAGGTATGTCTTAAATACTTTCCTTTATAATTTCGTACTGAAACAAATAGAATAATATACAAAGAAAGGAATGTGTGTTGTGCCTATGTGTGTGTGGTGGTGTTGTTGTGTGTGTGTTTACCTGTGCCTGTGCCTGTATGTGTGTCTGTGGCTGTCTGTGTTGTGTGTGTCTCCATGTGTGTTGTTGTTGTGTGTGTGTTTACCTGTGCCTGTATGTGTGTCTGTGGCTGTCTGTGTTGTGTCTGTGTCCGTGTGTGCGTGTCTTGAGGAGTTAGTATGCTGAGTGGGACTGGAAAACGAACAGTGTGGAAGTCCATGGAGTGGAACATGTCAACCTGAAGGAAGACCTTTTCATTCATCAGAGGGATTGGAAGTGAAAGGTGCTAGATGAAGGTAATGACAAGCCTGATTTATATTGGTGATAGGGGTTGATCGTGGAAATAAAACCCCTTGAATTTTATTCATCCTAGGTTTTCTGACTTTTAGGCCTATCCTTGTGGTGAAACCACTATATCTTTACTGCTGCCATTGTCTCTCTCTGATCATGTACTGAAGATTAAAAATACTGTCAGAGCTGGGTGTGCCCAATAACCACAGACAGGCTTTGGCTGCAAGCAAAACGCTACATCAATTCCCTTTTTATTTGCATCAACTACCAGAGAGCAATGAGATGTATCAGTGGGAAGCCTCACCTTACTATGCATGGACTGACCAGTTCAAGCAGGTTGATTCCTAACATACCTTGCCAGGAAGTTCAGGAAAGCCAGTGAGCTTTTCAGTTTGGCTACTAAGTGGATACTCCTCAAAATGATCTGTTAGTTCCTTCAATGGATATTTTGCCTTCTACAAACTAAACTTTGATGATTCAATTGTGAAATCAATGTGTTATGTAAAAAAAATCATATTTTTGATCTACAGTTATTTTTATGACTATTATAATGTTTATTCAGTGTTATAGAATGTAAACAGCATTTTAAAATGTATTTCCTCACTCTCATCATACCAATCTTATGTAGAATAAAATTATTATAATTGTCCCAATATTATGAAAAAGAAATAGAACAGAAGCTTCTTGGGTTAAATTGTAAAATACATTGCAAAGAGTCCAACCTGATAGCCCCCCAGGGTGGAAACTGTCTTCCTTGGTCTTGACCATTGTATTGGTCAGGTTAACATAAGTTATCATATGGCAACAAATGTTGCCCCGAATTTTAGTGAGAATCAATAATATATGATTGTGTTTCTCCCTCATGTCACATATTTATCATCAGTCAGCTATACATTTTTCACTCTGGGACGGTTGCTGGAGGCTCACAGGGATGTCCCAGAGAGGACTCAACCCGGAGCAGCAGTGACCAGGTTCTTGCCTCTACATGAGAAAGGAGTCAAGAGCCAGACAAAGGCAAGAATGCACAGGAAGTTGATTGAAACGAAAGGACTCACTTGAGAAGATGAACTGGGAGAGCAAGACTTGCAAAGAAATCCTGACCAGAGGTATTTATACATCCTGAGGGCAGGTTTTGGTAACATCTCATTGATGAGACTCATCAGTTTCCTCCCAGTAGCTGGGATTCTCAGTTTCCTTCTCTTTCTTATTTGGCTTCTCTGAAACTGTCATGATGTCAGATGCATGCCAGTATATATCGTGTTTCCTTAAAAATAAGACCTAGCTGGACCATAATCTAATGTGTCTTCTGGAGCAAAACTTAATATAAGACCCGGTCTTATTTTACTATAATATTTTATATGACCTGTTCTTATATTATAGTAAAATAAGACCAGGTCTTATATTAATTTTTGCTCCAGAAGACGCATTAGAGCTGATGGTCTGGCTAGGTCTTATTTTCTGAGCAACATGGTACCACATGGATAATAACATCAATGTAAATGAGATTATAATGACATTATAATTAGCTAAAGGTCAGGACCCAGTAGAGGGAATTAGCCTTGCTGGATAAAACTTGTTCTCCAGCTCCAGGTTCCGGACATAGTCACTTGTTACCTGTATAACCAGTGAGGCATTGTACCCTGGAGGGGGCTGTCAATTTCCTAGGCTACTTGTCCTGCCTCTGGAGCAAGAGCTATGAATTAATCTTATCTGCATTATTGTTGAAACAAAAATAATGGGAGTAACTGATGACTGTTAAATACCCTGCTCAGAAGTGGCAAATATCCCCTTTGTTCATATTGCACTTGTCTAAACAAGGCACATGGATAAAACTGATGCCACTGGATTGACTGAACATTATCCTTACAAGGAGAGGCACACCAAGTCACACGGTAACATGGCCAAACATGACATCAACAAGGTAGAAAATGTAATTCTTCCACAGGGAGAATAGAAATATTTGAGGAAAAGAATATGACCTTCCACAATTGTGAAGGCATCAAAATAGCTATGAAGTAATTCCTGATTAGTAGTATGTGTCAGAATAGTATCGTAGATGTCAAGGTAGGCTCACATTCTCATGGAATCCAGGCAAGTGAACACCACATTCATGTCACAACTGCAAGCCTAACAGAAATATTTACTCTAGAGTGTAAATTAAATTTGGGTTGCCCTCATGTATCTAGGGAGCAAGCTTGATATGGTAAGTTCAAACACTCTGCTGTATAGCTAGATGGGCAGTGTCTAACGCTGATTTTTTCTTTATTGTCTTTAATAAAGTCTTTTAGATGTTTCAGATGTCTCCACTGAACAAAGCAGTTTTTGTGTACTACTGGGACAGGCGTTAAACAATGACTTGTGTATCCCAGGCAGTCTGCTTATGAATGTCAGAGAAACACAAATGAAAGACCTCAAGAAGATAAAATTCAGAGTGACAGAGGTAGTGCCACTCATTCCTGCTACTTTAGCTCTGGAAATACTACTTCCAGCATTAAACATCTGAAAATGTAGTTTTTACTTTATTAATAATGGCAGTAGGCCCTTGTGTGCCCTCAGGGATTAAAACTGACCTTATAAGTATGGGGAGATAGGATATAATTTTAATCACAGTATATTATGAGATATTTGTATTTTTAGAATTATGTTTACAAGAAGTTAATAAAAGTGCATCTATATATTGGCTATACAATAATTATTACAAATTATAGGATTCTCATAGCATCTTTAACATGTACCCTTTTTTTTGTTGTTTTTTTTTGTTTGTTTGTAAAATACTGGCTGATAAAGCATGGGCTATATACTTTAATTGGCCAAAGTTAAACCAAATTCAAATAGAAAAGCCCATTTGTGTTATCTCTCTTTTTCCTATTAAAAATAAACTCAGGTTTCCATCACTTGCAGGCTCAAGGTTTCTAGAAAATCTGACAATCATTTTTATCAGGACAAAATATTCTCAAGTGTTAGTACTCAGAGAGCTCCGTCAGCACAGGTCTGTTCCACTCTCAGTATCTTTTACGTTTTAATCCTCTTTTGATACAGTAGCTGAACAGATTGAAGCTCATGAAAATGAAACCTGGGAAGGTCTGCATATGACTCACACTGAGGAGTATAATTGAGCTTAGCTTTTCACACTGGTCTAATTATATGTGTTTAGTGTTCTTGCTGCTTGGAAAACTTGGAAATCTGAAGAGAGGCTATTTTGCAAAAAAAAAGATGGCATACATATCATGATAAACAATTGTGTGTATCTCTACACTAGGCATTTGGAAGGACAAGTCGCTGACCTCTAAAACAAATATAGATTATTTTATACAGATACTCAGTATTGGTATGCATTGATCAAATGAGAGTTTTAATGACAGGATATATCAATTTTGTTCAATGCAATCAAAAGTATTTCATAGCCCCAAACAACAAGAATGTTAAAATGTTGTGATTTCATATTTGTACTTTTGTTCTTTTGCTAATCTGAGTGTGAGCTTATGATTTTATTAGGAAATAAATGTCAAAAATTGGCAAGAGTTATTTAAACTTTAATATTGGTGTTTGTGTCATTTTGTGTCAGTGTTTCATAATATAAAATATTAATCAATGTTGCAGAGGAAAAATATTGTCATATTCATTTAGGAAAAAGCTGTGCTAAATAAGTATTGTTAAAGTACATCTCATAGCCTTTAATTTATTAATGTACATTATATTTTCCAAAATGAAGATAATCTGTGCAGTATTTCCTAAATTCCTCAGACCTTTTTCTCTATTTATTTTTCTTCCTACAGAACAATCTTTGGTAGATATTATTCTGGCAAAATATTGTGGTAACCTACATTTCACACCCACACCCAGGAGTGGCATTCTATCGCAAGCCTGGCTGCAGCTCAGCTCTAGAGCCTGGGTGATAGGGAGTCTGAAAACTCATCTGTTCAGGGAGGCCATGAAGTTTGGGGCTGGTTTAAGAATATCGAGAAGATTTGGATTTCAGCCAGGTACTGAATTGGATATTAGACTATGTTCTAAGTTAAGGAAAGTAGTTTCAAAACATTTCTTCCTAACCAGCCAGCTTATTTCACTAAAAGCAAGCTTGAGCCTTCAGACCATCTAAAATCGGTCTACCTCTTCAGTGCTTCTAGGACAGAGATGACCTGACAATAGCTTCAATGGATAGTCTTTTGTCCCTTCCTTATATTTCTGTTGCACCCACCTGTGGTCTATTCTACTTACTCATTTGGAATTATTATATGTAAAGTGTATTCAAAGTTTTTCAGTGCAATTAAAAGGGCATGTTCTTTGGGTTCATATAATCTGACTGACAATCTTAGTTCCATCATTTAATACCTGCATGGCCGTGCATAAATTACTTGACCTCTCTAACCGCAGTATCCTCGTCTGTGTAATGGATAAGGTGATTTCCAATAGGAAAGAAGAGATCGACAAAATAACCCAACAGTACTTTCATAAATCCAGAGTTAAAGACTACCTTTAGATATAAAGATATGTGCTTCAATACTAGATATAATAGGGTAGAATAAAGAAAACTCCTTATGGAATTTTGGTTAAGCAAAGAGTTTTATTACTTGGGTGTTATAAAAGACAAGGTATTTTCAGTGGCCAGTGAAATAAAACCCTACTTACACTGGCTTCAGCCAATAAAAAGTGACTTATTGGCTACCAAACTATCAACTATAACTAAGGGGTAATTCTGGCTTCAGGTCTCAAAAAAAATGTCCCCATCTGCATCTCTCAGCTCTGCTTTCTCTATGCAGGCAGCATTCTGTGCTTTGTATGGTCTACCCCAATCCTACCCCAATCCTCTCCCTTTTCATCTATCTTTAGCTCCAGGCTATTATGCTATAACATTAACACAGTAGAATAATAAATTCTTCTAGGATATACCCCACTCATGTCTTAGGAGTCACTCTTTCTTATTGGACCAAATGAGTTCACATTCTTACCCATGAACAATTACTGATTGCTTTAAGCCTGGGTCTCATAGCCATCTCTGGGGTGAGAACTGTACTTAAAATTAATATACAGAGAGAGGCAGTGAACTGGTGCTCTCTAAAGAGAAGGAAGAATGTAGGTAAGAAAGTGAAAACAATTGTTCCATTCTGGTCAGCCTCACGTTACACTTGCTTGCAGGTTAACATCTAGAAAGATCATAAAGAGAGTTGCCAATAGCCCATGGATACTATAGACTTTCCCAAATACTCAATTTTTTGAAAAGATATGGATAATTCAAATAGTTGAGTTCGTCTTCAGTATATTTAGTTGTAATTTTTGGCATGATTAGATATTTTCCTATATCATTTTTGTTCCATTTAATATTTTAAGTACATTTATTGGTAAACTCAATAATAACTAGCAACTAGGAGGAAGAAGTATAGAATTATGTGGTATTAAATAAACTGTATTTTAGTATTAAATTGTATAAATACCTCAAGTTAATAATTAATATTAAATTCACTCTTTCCATGGTAAAGGAATAATACGATTCTAGAGAGTTTGGCTTCTCTACCATGACATTTAGTGATGTTAAATTTTATTTTATTATTTCAAATATATGCGAACAGTGACAAATAGAAAATTAAATGGAAATTCAGTAGATGCTGCATGTCTGTTTATGTGTGAGTGTGTACTGGCCTAACAACAACAACACAAATAAAATGTATTTGTGTGTAATGATTGTGAGAGGTAAAGTTCTCATATGATAATTATGCTATACATTCTTTTCTATTGTTATAATTAATATCATTTTGTATGCACACAGATTTGACATCTATTTGAAATTATAGGATAGTAAAATTAAATATCCTATGCTGGTGTGCATTAAAATTTAGCAAAAGTTGGGGAAAACATTTGGTCAAAGGTATCCGTAACACAGGGATCCAGAAAAAAATAAAATAAATGAAAATAAAGTTTACTCATTCATTCAATCTTTTATGTATTTGCTCAATAAAGATTGATGAGCACCCTCAATGCCAGGCACTGAGCGTATACAAGAAATTCATCAAGAAAGACACACACATGTGCCTACCTTAAAGTTTATTTTCTAGTAGATCGTTACTCCTTGATGAGTGTCTGTTATATGCAAAACATTATGCTAAGCCCTGAGACAGAGTAGAAACCTTCAAACAACAGTAAACATGATATTATTTTAGTATGACTAAATGACAGGAAAATAAGTGGTGCAGGGTCCTTTTAGATCTAATAAGAAGCATTTGACGACTGGAATGATGGAATAATTTCCTGACATAACTGAGTCATAAAGAAGGAACAGGAATTCTCTAGGATAAGAAAAGGGATAAACTGTTCTAGGTAGTAGGGGAAACCCCAAGGAAAAGAAGCCAAATATTATCTCACATTATTTTCAAATCTTTAATATAATTGAGTCATGAATTGCAAAAGAAAGGATTGACAGAAGCATGACTGATTGATATAGACAGGAATCAAACCATGAAAAATCTTTCCAGCCACTCAGAGTGTTTTATTTTGAAGCTATAGTAAGTCACTGAGATTTTTAAGCTGAACAACATTTATATATGTGAAAGACCATAATGACAATGGCGTAGTGGCTGAATTGAAAGTAAGAGAGCAAAAACAGAGATATTGTTATTTATTAGAAAGGTATATCAGTTATTCAAGTGATAAATAATTGGAGTATTAAGTCAATAACCAAGGAATAAAAAGAAAGGGGGAAAATCAAGTAATATTCATGAATGAGAGTTGAATTGTAAGGGTTGGGAGATAGGTAATGATTGTCTCCAGTTTTCTAATATTATAGAGATCATTTTGCCATCTTGTATGACAATTAAAGAGCAATCCTGCACATAGGAGCTAGGCAGGAACTTAGAGGAAATGTATTATTTACAACAAGAGAGAACAAGGTTTACTAGTGACCTATTAGACTTGAAAGGTTTTCTGCTTTCTGATTTAATATTATTTTGTTAGAAGTATCCGTGGCATATTTTTTTACTTTTTAAGTGTGATGATCAAGGGAATGACTTTAATAGGTTAAATTCCACAAAATAGTATTAAACAATTTAATATATTTAATCAAATCTAAGTGACCTTGTCCAAGGTGTCTTTCCTTTCACTGATCTATTTAATTTTTAATTCTTTGCCTTGAAGTCATATTTCAGACATGCACACAGGTACTTTGCTTTTTCCTCTGTGGCACTGACAACATTAAGGACATGAAAGAAGACATTAGACATAAAAGAAGACAGGTAATAGTTTAAAGCCAATTTTATTTTCAAGTCCCCATTTGGTAGTCATTCTCCCTGACTATTCCTGAACCACAAGAAAATGCCCAGGTGTGACAGACAGCACCTGTGAAAAATCAAATGAGGATGAGCAAGGTTGTTTAGTTTATGGAATGCATCCACCCTGAAACCTATAGCCAGGGACATACTAGCAAAATAAGTAAAAAGTAAGCAGAGCAGACTTTTTAAGCTTTTTTTTTTTTTAATTTTCAGGCAAATAATTGCTATTTTAAATTGCTTGAGTATATAAGTTCTTTGGTGGTAGCCCCAAAAGACTATAAATTTGATAATAGGTCTGGAAAAAGGTTATTGGTCCAGGAAGCCCTGAAGTACAACTTCACTATGCTTATCATCCCATTAACTACTGGATCAGTGTCCTTATGTAAACATAAAATAACTTCAATATAAAACTGAGGAGCACCGAGTTAGTTGGCTAGTTAGGTAGTTGTTGCAAAGCAAAGTTCCATTTATGGTTCAATCAAGATAGCAGTAATGAGAATATAAGGCTGCCACAGCAATTTCTGATCATAACAACACATTCAGAGAGCTGTGTTAGAAGGAAGGAAGGTGGTGGCAGGCATATAAGCAGAAAACACATTTAAATTAATAGTTCATCATTGGGAATATCCCATTTGCACGGAGGATGTTTATAGCAGACATGCTATATTTGATCAGGGACCATAGCATTTTGTCAAGTGGTAGAAATCTGATCAAAATGAAGAATTGTGGAAATAGCCCCAAAGACTTAGGGATCTGTATTAAATATTACCTTTGCTCAAAAAAAATATAATGTTCAAATGTTGAGAACCATATGATTTCACTCATATGTGGGATATAAAACTGAAATCGACACATGACAAGACAAACAAGCAAGCAAAAACTTACAGACACAGACAACAGTTTACCAGAGGGAAACAGTGATTACCAGAAGGAAAAGGAGAAGGGAAAGAGGTAGAAAAGAGTAAAGGGAGTCAAATAAATGGTGATGAAATGAGATTTCACTTTGGGTGGTGAACACACAATGCAATATATAGATGATGTATTATAGAATTGTACTTGTGAAACCTATATAATTTAATTAACTAATGTCACCCCAACAAATTTAATAAAAAAGATGAAAGTGTTGAACAAAAAAATAATAATTTACTCAGCAAATTTCCTATTATTTAAAAAATTCTTAAGATACTAAACTCAATGATGACTAACAAGGATACCCTGTACGTTTTATTTATAAAATTATGCAAATCCTTTACATCATACTTGGCATAAACAGTTTAATATAATTACATCAGTATGAGTTCTAGATATTATTAGTTTTAAGCTGTGACTATGGTTAGACTACCTATAGCTTCACATCTGGAAAATGTTGTCTCTTATCTTCTGTAATTAATTGGTTCCCATAGTAGTTACTATCAAAGTTCATGATATCAGGATGCTTTCTCAAATTACATTACCACTTTAAATAGTCTCAGATAAAGAAAGGAGTTTAATATTTTTATGTTTAGCTCAATGAATAATTAGTTGGTAAATCGGGCTGCATTTCCAGACAAACTAAGTTTGTAATATTTGACATCCAGTAAAACTTCAAATTTAATTGCAAAAGACCTTGAATCAAGCTGGATTTGTAGCTTGCCCTATTTTAGTGTAACAAATACACTTTTTTTATTTAAGAATACTTTTCATGTCACTGGCCCTTTCTATTACAAAATTTTACTGTTTCCAATTTCATTTCAATCAGACCAATAAAATGATGGCCAGAAAGTTGGAAATATTTTTGATGGCCAAATAATAAAGATTTTAAAATAAATTTGGCCAAAAAAAAAAGATAATTGCTCATACTTTGGACAATCTTACCATCACAGTCAGACTTTCTATAAGAATGTGGTTGTTTAAAGACAGAATGAAATTAGAAGTCAGTCCCTTTGTTTGATACTCCAAATGATATTGCCGTGTTTACCATTTTAAGTTATTTTAAAAATATCAACCATTCGCTTTCCAAACAGTAAACTATGATATTTCCATGATTATATCTTAGTTGCCTTTTTAAACATTTGTGATCATTCACAGACCTGAATACATAAATATGTAAGAATAATTAATCAAGAAAAAAAGTTGTTCTGAGTAAAAAATAATTTCCTGAAATTTTCCAGTCACAACGTCCTCAATAATTTTACTACTTTTAAAGGCTTAGACAGTTTCCCCATTTTGTTTATGTTTTAAGGCTTAGTGATTTATTGTTCAATTCTGAATTGAGATAATTAATATTGATCACTACATCTTGTAGATTATCACTTTCTACAGAGGAAGTTATTTTAAGGGTAGCATATCTGGAATAAATAGCATTAGTGCCAAAAAATTCAATATCTGAACCTAAGAAAGAAGCTTTATTCTGTCTTGTTATTTTTTAAATGGTTGAAAAGGGAAGAGTATAAGTTGGGTAGTTATAGTATATGAAGTTTTCTGAAGAGCTCAAAGTGCTTTAGACATGAGACACACTGAAAAGAGAGAAAAAAAGAAATATACAAAAGTATAATAGTAATTTCAGCAGGTAAGTACTTGACATGAAAAAGACCTAATCTGAAGTTGCCAGAGACTGAGAAGATTTTTAAAATAATTTTCAATGAACTAGGTGGCAAAGAGATTTTACACTTTTAGAACATGAATGAGAACTTCTATTTCAAAATTTGTTGTGCATCTTCTTTCCTTCAATATGTGCTTCTTTATTTTCCCATCAAAAAACAGTTACTTTTACATGCTAAATGAAGATAACATTCTTCATGATTCTTTCTTTCTCCATATACAATGATGAAAATGTTCAGTCTTAAAAACAAAAATACAGTCCAACAGTAATACTTCTACTTTTATATTTGGACATGTAAAATAAATAGATACATAAATAAGCAAATCAAAGGTTTAGCCATGCTATTCTGGGATGTATTTCCTAATACTCTGTGAAAATATAATGTCATAACCCAGAGTAAATGCTATCAATATATAATAGATAAACTGCAATTTAGATAATCACAATATTTTGGTATAAGAGGGGTTTTAAGAATGTATCTCCTGGTCTCTACAAATAAATATCATCCAGGAATGTTTCTTACCACACAAATGTGATACTTGTCTGTTCCGTGCACTTTGGCAGCTTCTATTATATCCCAGGAGCCTAATGCATTTGAGAAATTCTATAAAAATCGAATTTAGAGAGTCATAACATTTAGATTAAGAAGGGTTGATAGAGATCACCCATCTCCATACCCACATTTTATAGAAGGGGTCATTCAGACCTAGAGGATGTTTTAACGGTAAAATCATGGTACAAGAATGCCAGGAGTGACATTTTAGTATTAAAAATTAAACAGCAATATAGCTATATCATAGAAGTAGTAGCATAATTTCTTTGTATTTCTTGCCCTGATTTAGAAAACAAGAAAAGAAAAAAAAAAAATGATATCACTACTTATATGCACACAAAAGCAACAGAAAGATACACTGACCTAACAAATTATATAGAAAGACTAACATGAGGATCACATGATTTACATTAAAGACATAGGTAAATGAAAAAGGAAACCAGAAAATCTCTAACTAGCCCTAAGGATATCAGGCTTCCTATTATAACATACTACACTATTCCAACAAATCAAAGTACATTTTTAACTGTAATCTATCTTGATCTCCACAAAGAAACTCAATATTTTCCCCAAACATTTGGCATACATAGTAATTTTAATACTCTGGATACTATTTTTACTTATTTCTATTACAGCATGTTCTCAAACTGATAAAACTCTAAATTGTTATGGTGTTTAATAAATGTACACTTATTAAATTAAAATTTTTATTTGGAGATAATTGCAGATTCACATGAAGTTGTAAAAAAATAATAATAAAGAGTGATCTCAGGTATCCTTTACCCAGGTTCCAATAATGGCATTGACTTGCAAAATCAAAGTGCATTATCACAGCCAGGGGTTTACATCACAGTCAAGACACCTAGTAGTTCCATCACCACCATGATTTCTTCTATTGTCTTTTTATAACCACACCTACCTACCTCTTCTCCACCATGTCTCTAATCCTTGGCAACTACTAATGTGTTTTCTATTTCCATAATTTTTAAAGTCAATTTTATCAAAAGGCATGGAGATAGAAATATTTGAAAGAAAAACTAAGCTCCTGAAGTAGCAAATATTATTTTATATCATTATTCTCTCAGTATATAGAATTCATATTTCCTAAATGTTAGCTTTAAGTTAAATTTTAGATAATCTAGCAATAGTATAAATTTATCAATCGATACTCTTTATTAAATAAGACTTATTTATTGTTTACATGTTTTGTAAAATTTCAGGAATTTAAGGGGAAATGGTAAGAAGTACAAATGCAAAGTTTGAATTTAGAAATTGGATCATGTTATTTCCCAGTGATGCACCCTTGGAAAAATAAATTATCTTTCTGGGACTATGTTTCCTCATGTAGAAAAATTTCAGAGGTTGCAATGATCCCTATAGCTTACATAATGCATGATTCCATTTATAGTAAGATAATTTATGGAATAATTTGAACCTTTTCCTCAACAAGGGGAGTTTTCTTATTTTCTTTTTTCTTTTTTTTAATATAAAGCAGCAGAGCCACAAAGTATAGCAATAAATAAATATTAAGTGTGGTGGAGAGGCAGCAGATTTGGCTCGCATCCACTAGTCACCACCACTGGAATTCAGACACCTGTGATACATCTGGACAAATAGTGTGACAGCCCACCTATGATTAATTTACTTGCTCAAAGGTGGAATCTCCAGGAAGAGACTTCATCTTAGGGAAAGAGGAGTCCACATTCTTCGTTTCAATGCAATTTTCAAGGGTGGAAAATTTTGGAGCTTAAATGTTATGTGTATCACTTACATGGATGTCTTGGCACAACCCCCTTCACCTCCCCATATTGTTAACATGGACTAATATCTGGGTCTAAGGGGAGAAAGAGGGCCATGAGCGAAAATGTGAATGGACTGTTACACTAAAAAAATATGGAAGACATTAATTCATTCATTCAAACATTGTGCCTAATGTACACCAGGCACTTTTCTATATGCTGGAAATATAGCACTGAACAAAAAAAAACAAATCCCTTATCTTGGTAGTAACTCATAACATTACAAAAGCAGCCAAATTATTGTACCCATGTGGGGGAAGTACAACACTAAGGAAGGAACAAAACTATATATATTTTTTCACTTCTATAGTGACACAAATTGACTTCAAGATTCTGGTAGCCATTATGAAGCACAAGTCCATTACTAGTGCTGTTGGTCATGGTGATTTGTTGAAAATTATATAACATCTAATGGAAAATGGGCAAAAATTCTTCAAGAGTAAAATAATGAACCAACAGAAGTATTACCTAAGAAAGAGAATTTTAAGGACAGAGTATAGCTGAAGTGGATCAGTTCTTCGTGAACCAAATAGTGCCTATTCAATGGAGTAGTAATGTATTATGAGGCTAAAGTAGTAAGTTATTTCAAAAGTAATTGTAATTTAAAAGGTTAAAAATAATTGCAAAAACTGCAATTACTTTTGCACCAACCTAATAGTTGTTTTAAGAAATTGGGTACTACCAGGTAACTGATGTATTTGGAAATACATGTAAAACTTCCTTTAGGAACGACCCAAATTACCTAGAAGTCCTTTTGCTGTTGCCAACACGACTGGTAACCCAACACATCTCCCTGAGTCACCTCTGACGTTAGTTATAATAAGGCCGTGCATCCCGGTGATTGCAGACATTCCTCCACTAAACTTGCAGCAAGCAACTCACAGCATTTTGCCTCTGCACCTTGGGATTCCTGGGAGTTTGCTCGGCCTGTAACACCCCCAATGTACTCTCTAATCTACGACAGATGTGAGTCTGTGGGTAAATGTCCCAGACTCTCATCTTTTAGAGGAACCATTCTAAATTGTATTCTACATGAGTCCTAAGAGATTCCTCAATAGAATAGATTTCTAGTTGCCCAGAGGGGTAACTGATCAATAATGTATCCTATTCCCTATTTGTTTCTTATTCCCTTTCCAGTTGTCCTTGTTTTTTTTTTTTTTTCATGTCAACTTCCTGAGATTATTTCACAATAATTGCTATTGGTTCTGAGGAATCTAAATGAGGGTTAGAATTTCTCATGAGAGGTAATGAGTCAATAAAATACTAGTTGCATATACATGTCCTGAATTCATCAATATTCTAGTTTCAAACCATAACAATTTAGGAATCCAGATAAGCAATAAAGCAGTACTTCTGTTCTTACCAACTTTGAATACAGAAAGAGATGCACATTATGGATAAATTAGCAATGATAAAGTAAAGTTGGTTATAACATAGATAATGGAATCATACATGACAGTTTTCTGTAAGTTAGTGATCTAACATGAACTTCATTTCTTTATCATGAAACCATATAGAAGTTCAACCAACAAAGGTGGCAAATATTGCCTGGATTTGAAACTAATAGCAAATCACTTGGAATTTAATAAACATATTCTTACTGAGTTTAACAACAAGAATAAATAAAAAGTAACATAAATCTATATTGTATACAGTAAAAAACCATGTTACAGATGTGAAAATATCAGTAAGAGAAGCTGGCAGTAATATGTCATATAAAGAATATAACTAGCTACTTGGAAGGTTGAAAATGGGATAGTTCGGTTCTCATGTCCAAAAAAGGAATGGTGAGGAAGAAATTATTTGTGGTGGATATTTGTTATTGGAGAGAATATTGACATGCAAAACAGTTTGCAAAGTGGTATGAATAAAAGTGCCAAGTTACAATTAATTCTCAGGAAATGGTGAATCAATCAGATTCACTGAAATAATACACATATCGGAAATTATTATAAAAATGGTTTGGGGCAAGACTGAAATCTTTCAAAAATCATGAATGTGTTACTTTATTTCAACAGCAATGCAAAAGCATTAAATAGATTTTGATCAGATTAATTTTATCTTTAGACTTGATCTCTACATAGTTAGCCCTAGGGTCAAAAAGAAGAATGTTTTTATTTGGATGAGATTTTTAGTTATTGGCATCACTAGAGAAACAGTACTATATGTAGGCAGGAAATAATGAAAGCCTAGCCTTCTAATGAAAATTGAAAATAAAGAGTAGTAACTGCTCTGTGAGTGTAGGACAATAGATCCATCATGGAGCCCTGGCAACCTTGCGCATCTCTACATAAGGCAGACATAGTTAAGGCTCAACCACAGTCTCATTCAAGTCTTGAGGTAATGTCCTGCAATCATCCTTGAAACATGGTGAAAGCAATGTACAAGTCACCTCCCTATCTTGCAGAGGCTCTCTATTTTGTGGAAGGCTGCCACAAGGATATTTCCCTTCTGCTTCCCTTCGCTTTCTGTTCCATAACTCTTTTTGGTATAATCTGCTTGGCTATAATCTAGAGCTAACTACTCAATGATAAAATGACCCATTTCTCATGTCATCTGTCATCTGGCCCACAGGATTTGGTGTCATTCTGTGTGAGTAGGGAATATAGGGAGGTGAAATCATGTTGCTCATGCTTTTCTGTATATGTAATAAACTGTTTAATTCCATTAAAAAAAAAGAAAGTAAGAGGATGAAGTTATTCTCAAACAAATATGGAGTTAACAATTTAAGAGGTTAGGATGAAGAAAGTTGATGATGGAAATGACTCAAGATTGAGGATTGTCAAACTGGATAGTATGGTCGTTTTTGGTGTTACTGGAGTAGAATTGCAGGAATAGCTACTCATGTCTCCCAGGTTGGAAAACTAATGTGGGCATTCTGCAGTGCATAGATGTCTAAAAGATTGAGTGATAGGGTGAGGAGAATCAAATTACAAAAGATTATTTTAAAGATCAAAATAATTTAATCAGAATGAAAAAGAGGAAGACATGCAAATAAAGGAAATTGAGTTAAGAATGAAAACCCCAAGATGAGAAAAAATAATGGTAGCCCCTAGAACCTATTGAATATCTCATTTATCATTTTATTCCCCATACATGCTATGGAGTAGATGATCAATATATAACTGAGAAATCATGTCACAGATTTTATGATTCTTATATAAAGTATACATACTCAAATACTTTCTTAATCCTTGTTTACATTTTTCATCATATTCCCTCTCTAACACACCTACAAAACAAAATTATTGCCTTTTTTCTTATAATATGTTTTGTGTATATCAATAGTCACAAAACTCAGTAATGCAATAAAAATTGTATATAATATTAATATCATGAAATTTTATGCTATTAATATAAACATACTTGACAGCAGTTATCAGTAATGAGCACTATGAGCACAGACCATTTTGTTATCTTAGTTTTTCATAATTAATAACATTTTTAATAAAGTTTAGGAAAAACTGTAAACCATATTATTCCAACATTTATAGATATTGTATGTTTGTTAGCACTGTCAAGCATTTGTTGAGCGGTATTCATCATTACTACTGTTAGCAATAGAGAACATAAACTCTTCAATAAGTAAAGTTACTTTTATGACTCTTTCTTGTTGGTAACTAAAAGTGAATGAGTTTCAGATTTTTACTTTTACTAAAATATTTAATACACGTTAATTATTATGTTTGACTTCTAAACATGTTACCATGTATCTAAGCAGTTAATGTCTTTCCAAAGGAGTTTTACATTCAAGTGCTGACAAAGTGAAAACAAAGAGACATCAGTAACAAAACCTACAATATGACAATGCAATGTGGTGTATGAGAGGACTTCCAGGAAAAAAGCCATTCATTCTTTCAGTAAAGCAAAATCTGAACATCGGTTTTTCTCACTTGACAGTAGATCAGCATAATCAAAGTAAAGTCCTCTTTTGAGAGTTGTGAACATAATGGAAAAGAAAGTCATATATTTACCATACTGTGATAGAATATTTTGCAATAACACTCATTTTGAAGCATTGCCAAGGCTTTTGTAAGAAGTAATGGAAATGCTGCGTTAGTATGAATAAGGAACGATGATTCTCTCCAGCAGTAAAATGAATGATAGAATTCTTTATTACCATTGCCAGAAAATTTATTCTGACAAGTACACTCATATAATTCATAGCATGACATAGAACACTGTATTGTCTTGTCAAATAAGGGAGCATTTTAATTTAAGATAAATTATACTTTATGAGCTGGTACAGTTTTCATAGATCATTTATCAAAGTTTTAATCATTATGATTGATTTTTAAAAAGTTAAAAATGAGTTTTCAAATACTCTGATTATTAAAAAAAATTTGAACTGGTAGCCATGTTTTTAAGATTATAGTCTAGAGATTCTTTATGAAAGGAGATTTCTTTGATAACATTAGTTTCTAAACATTAAGGATATTTCATCCTTTGCTTAGTTTATGGAAGAAAAAATAATTTTGACATGGTCCACTTAGCAAGAATTGTACATACAAATTATGGTGTTTGTGGAGATATTTTAATCACTTTTGCCTGAATCATGTAATGGATATTATTAACAGAAGTAATTAATTGAACGGTCTCACTCTGATTCAATAGGTGTGAGTCAGCAAAGTATGATTTAAAATAACAGTGATATGCTGAAATGGACCAATTTTCACATTTTTCTACGAGAATATTGCAATGAGATATCCCATGATAAACAGTATCTTACAACTAGCTACATCTACTTTGTAATAAATTCCATTTCAGTTTTAAAATACTTATTGGGTAATAAGCAGGAATCAAGAACAAAAATAGTTTAAAGCTCTAAAACAATCATTTTGAGAACTGTACTAATATCAACACATTAATAAAAGGGAAATTTTGATAACATCTATTAAGCTACCCAGTGGTTACACTTAAAAAAATAAAAGCACTCGCTTATTTTTAAACTAAAGTTATTATTTTTAAAATGTTGATTTTTATAACTTACGTGTACATTTTGATGTCAAAAAATTTTGTTTTCACCCTCTTTTTTTTAATTAAAGTTTATCAGGGTGACAATTGTTAGTAAAGTTACATAGGTTTCAAGTGTACAATTCTGTAATACATCATCTGTATGTCACATTGCATGGGGGAGGGGTTGGTAGATAAGGGTAACAAGATCAGATATGTGGTGATGGGAGGTTTAATTCTCTTATTGGTCAATTTGAAAGAACAGAATTTCCAAATCTCATTATTGTCCAGTTGACCTATATTTCTATTTTATATTTAGTGGGTTGTTTTTTTTTTTTGGTGTTCTGATGGAGAAATACCTGCCTGTGGCAAATTGGGAAGAAATCCTGTGTGTCCCTCCCAAGTCCTGGAATTCTAAAACACAGCCTTTGTGGCTGCAGTCAACAATATTGTGGTGTTACTTCAAAGTTGCTGAGGGACAAGATCTTAAATGTCTTCACCACACAAAAAAGGAAATGATAATTATAGGATGTGATGGAGGCGTGAGCTCACGCTACGATGGTAACCATGTTGCCAGGATTTAAGTGTATCAAATGATCACGGCGTTTACCTGTAAACAATAATACAAACGGAGCCTCTTTAAAATGGAGTGGGAGTGCCATCCAGAGGCACTGCCTTCCGCGTCTTATGCCTTAAACTTTTGGAATGTCAAAAAAAAGGGTCAAAGAACCTTGGACTGAGCCTAAAGAAACATTGTGTCCCAAAGAACTGTTTGTCAAGACAATGAGAAAGCAGATATTATGACCACTGCAGTGATGACTATTGGATTGAAAATTAAAAATATTTTTCAGAATACCATTGACTATCTTCCTTATACTATACTCCACCTCCCCTAACCATAGGGCCTCTCACTTTGAAAGGCCTTTTATTTTTAGGTCAGCACACCTTAAACTTACACAATGTTATATGTCAATCATATCTCGATAAAAATAAATAAAGAAAGAAAGAAATGACACGAGAGGGTGGTGTCAGAAAAACCACTACACTGTACACGCCTTCAGTGGCTGAAGTCACAAAGTGCATAGAAAGCCAGTCTAGACACTCTGCCAAATAAGACATGGGAAAGTCAGCTCATCCCCTTGGGACAGAAAAAATAGGTCAAACCAGGTCTCTGAGGAATGCCTCTTGATCATATTCTCTCCTGAGATTGGAGTCCGCTTTAGGGGAGGTGCCCTTCTCATCTGTGTCTTCCTTAGAAAGTGTGTGTGTGCTGTTAAAGTGGCAAGGTGACTCTAAACCAGCACCATTCAAGAAAAATATAATTTAAACCACAAATACAAGCCACGCATGCATTTTTTTGTTTTATAGCATCCACATTAAAAAAGCAAAAAGAAACTCGTGGAAATTTATTATAATAATGTGTTTTATTTAACTCAACCTAGTTTTCAATTATAGTGGACATCAATATTATATTAGCTTCAGGTGCACAACGCAGTGATTAGACATTTATATAATTTTTGAAGTGATCAGCCCAATAAGTCTAGTGTCCACCTGATACCATGCATAGTTCTTACAATATTATTGTTGATGTCAAAATTTAATGGTACAAATATATATTCTTCAAGATAGCAAATCTTTTTAGACTTAGTATAAATGATCTTGAAATAAGATCAAGTATTTAAGTGGCATTCATAATGATAATAAGAGACCATAAGTCAAGGTAGAAAGGGCAGTATGATGATAGATGATAAGAATGATGAGGAAATTATGAATTATGCTTATCAAATATAATCATGAAGTACTGGTGAATGTATTTTATGGCTCAAGATACACACTTTATTAGTACTCTTATTCCTTGTCTAAATTTCAAAAAAATAAATAAATCTGTCAATTTAGTAAAAAGTTAAATCTAAACAATTTTTAACTATAGTGGACAAAATATTTGATGATATGGACTTATAAATATTCCCTCAAATATTATGATATATTGCATAAGATCCATTATCACCCAAATATTTAAGTTAACACTTTTTAAATTCATCATTATAAGAAATTAGTTGTTCCATGTAATCTATCAAATATATATATATATATATATATATATATATATATATATCAGCACAAATAGTCTTTTAATACAAGTCATACATATATATTTATATGTATGTATATACTGTCAGACTTTAAAAGCTGCCATAGCATTTTGAAAATAATCACTTGCACAATACACTCCCAACATTTTATTGATGCTTTTATGCATCATTGTAAATGACAACTATTGCTAGGGAGAGAAATTTCCAGGAAATTGAAACAAGATAGGTGTGCTAAGAAAAATAATGGCCCCAACAATATCCATGAAAAAATGCATTGAACCTATGAATATGTTAGGTTAATCGACAAAGAGGAATTAAGGTTGCTAATCAACTGATCCTAAAATAGGGAGATTATTTCAATAACTTTGGCCCAATGGAATCACAGCGTCCTTAAAAATAAAAGTGGAAGCAAAAGAAGAGTCTGTGTAAGAGTGTCAGAGGGAAGTGATGTGAAAAAGACAGAACTGTCATTACTGACTTTGAAGATGGAAATGACCCAGCAGCCAAGGAAAGTGGGTAGCTTCTAGAAGCTGGAGAAAACAAGGAAATGGGTTTTCCCCTAGAGCATCCAGAAAGGAAAATAATCCTGCTTACATCTTGATTTTAGACCAACATGACTCCTGTCAAACTTCTGACCTATAGAAGTATAAAATAATAAATGTGTTTTATTTTAAGCTGCTATATTTCCTTATGGTAGCAAAAAAAAAAAAAAAAAAAAAAAAAAAACTAGTACAATAGGTATGTACAGAAGGTGCCAAGAAATATATACACATTTTAAGAAAGGAAAAAACTGTATTAAAACTGTAATAATACATACTGATAATAAAAGAGGTATACAAGTCATGTATATACATTTTTCTTTTTTTTTGGCAACCCCAGTATACAAACCAGCACAAATAGTCTTTTAATTTATGCTTTTCTCTTTTCTTTCTCTTTTTTTTAACATTAATGTCTCATAAACATCATAAGTTCTCAATGATTATTTTTTGAGGATAGTAACCATTGTTAATGTATATAAACGTACATGTATGCAAACATATGTGTGTGTGTGTGTGTATATATATATATATTCATTACGTTGTTGTGTGTGTGTGTGTGTGTGTGTGTGTGTGTGTGTGTATTTCAAAGGTTCATTTGAACTTCCTTTTTTTAGGTTGTGTATGGGAAAGATGAATTTGGCAGACAGTACCCATTCTGAGACTTAGAAAGTTGTAATGAAAACCATATGCACTGTTTAATTATCTTCTATGATATTCACTTGTGTATAAGTGTAAATGGAGAGAGAAAGAAAGAAACTAAATATCACCCAAGTGCTGAGGAAATGAATAAAACCAAATCAAAAAGTCAAGTCTTGAAAGAGAGATAAGTACATTAAACAAATACAATACAACAAGTCGCTGATAAAAGAAAAAGTATCAGTAAATACATCTAGTGGTAGCACAACAGGAGAAAGATAAAGAGGGTTTTCTAGCCATGCCTCAGTACTGTTTTTACAGAAAATCTAAATTGTTCTGGCTTCGTAGCTTACTACTTGTGTGATATAAAGCAAGTGATGCAATCTCTCTGAATCATTTCCTATTTCTGTTGGAATAAAAATAGATAGCATAAAATCTGGATTTTAAGTTTTCTCTCTATTACTACTAATTCAGGTAAACTTAGGTAAGTATCCACATCACCAGAGTCATTTCCTTATTGATAAAATAAAGGAGTTTAATAAGGTGAGCTCCACGTTTTCTTTTTGTGTTATTACTCAGCAAGTCTATGATTTAAATATGTATCTGCCATAAATAAATCCTACTTATTAGTAAGAGCTGAACATCCTATCCCTCCATCCCACATTCTCCACTCCTCATCAAAACTACACTCTCGCATACTGTCCCACTACCCATGATTGTGAACTTCTTAGACTATAAAGACAGAGACACAGTCATTAGGCAGATCCTTAGACATTTTTACTGAGTTGCTAGATAACCTAGAAGTTGTGCTTCTTAACGTGGGCGCCCAACAAAGCTAAACTAAACTGCATTTGAGAGTTTTCCTTTCTAAGGTTTCCTGTTTTCCCAATGCCCCTATATTTGTCCAGAATTCAATTAGTCATACTAACAAACAACAAAACCCACAGAAATACATAAGGGCAAACTAGGATGAAAGTCTTTTTCTTTGAAACATAAGGCAAACATAGATTTGTTTTAAGGAATAAGAGAAAAATTCAAAGTGCAATGCTAGATTTTCCAACTATTCCCTGGGAAATTACAAAAACAAACCAAAACAAAACAAAACTTAATTTTCACTGTTTAACACTTTATAGAACCACTAGCCCATCTTAATTTTGTTATATGACTATGCAGAATGAAAACAGTCCTCCTCACCCTCCACTGAGTGCGACTAAGGACGACCCAAAGATACAGGCTCTTACCTCTGGAACCTTAAGTATTACCTTACAAGTAGAAAGGGTCTTTGCAGACATGATTAAGCATCTTGACATAGGGAACTCATCCTGGATTTTCTAGATGGGCCCTAAATTCAATCGCAAGTGTCCTTATAAGAGAGAAGCATAGGGAGCTCAGACAGTCGCAGGAAGGGAAATGGTAGTATGACCACAAAGGCACAGATCAGAGTGATGGCACCACAAGCAAAGGAATGCCTGTAACCACCCAACACTGGAAGAGGCAAGAAACACATTATCTGCTATACCTTCAGAGAAAGAGTACAGCCTTACTCACATCTTGATTTCTGCTCTTGAAACTAATGTTGAACATCTAGCCTTGAGAAATGTGACAGAATAAGTTCTGCTTTTTTAAGCCAGCAAGTTTGTGGTGATTTGTTATAGCAGCCACAGGAAACTATTCCATCCTTCCTAATAGCTCTGCATATTTTTATTATATGTAGCAAATTTATTCTCTTAGATGACTTGTAGATGACAATTTGTAATATAAGGACTGAAGTTATCCTTAAAAACAAAATAGAAACAAAGAAAGCTAAATAGTCATTCTACTTTTAATAATAATAGAATAATAAGTGTCTTTGCTTTAAGACAATGATTAAATATTATTGATCCAAATTATCTTGGTTTGTAAATTATTTCCAGTACATCTGTAATATTTTATTAGGTTTTCTAGTACTTCAGGTTAATAAGGTAACTTGGCATTTAATATTATCACAGTAGATTAGTGCTATAAAATATTTCTTTATATATAAATTCCCTATATTTATAAAAGCAATGAGTAATAATCATGCAATTTATCACTATTCTCTAAACTATAATAAAAAGTAATTTTTAATAATATAAGCCTGATGATAATAGCTTTAAAAATGTATGGAAAATATTATCCCAATCCAATTATGTTAATAACTGTTTGCTAATTTCTATAAAATTTTAAGTTTAGTATAGTTTTAAATATACAGAAAAATGACAAAGATAGTATAAAGAGTTCAAACATGCCCCACATCTAGTTTCCCTTATTAATAATATCGTACCATTATAATAGTATATTTTTCACAATTAATGGACCACTATCAATATGCTATTATTAAGTAAAGGTCATACTTTATTGACATTTCTTTAGTTTTTACTTGATATTTACCTAATTACTACAAAAAAAATTAATGCTGAGAAAAATGAAAGAATATGTAAATAAATGGAGATATATTTTTATTCATGAATTGGAAGACTCAATATTATCAGGATGTCAAGTCTTGATATATTGATTCAACGTAATTCCAAACAAAACCCCAGTAAGCTGCTTTGTAGCTATGACAAATTAATTTTGAAGTTTATGTGGAAGGGCAAAATGCCTAGTATAACCAACACAACATTGAAAAAGAAGAAAACGTTGGAGATTTCACATGATCCCATTTCAAGTGTTACTAAAATGATGCAGTAATCAAGATGGTGTGGTATGTCTAAGAATAGATACACAGGTCTATGGAGCAGTTGGAAAGCTCAGAAATAGACCCAGACAAATGTAGGCAACTTTGTATACATACAAAGGTGCAGAGGAGAAAGGATAATCTTTAGAACAAATGGTAGAGGAACAACTGAACATACACATGCAAAATAATAATAATAATAATAATAATAATAATAATAATAACAATAATAATAATAAAACAGAGAACCTACACAAAATAGATTACAGATTTGTATGTGAAGTGCAAAACTTTAAGACTTCTAAATAAACACAGGAAGAGGTATACATGACCTAGGGTTTGGTGATATTTTAGAAACAAGAGCAAAAGCACAATACATGGTAGAAACGATTGATAAATTGGAGTCTATTAATTTCATTTTTATATTTTCAATTCTAGTACTTTTTCATAATCTTACCTATTTTCAATAGGTATAATATAAAGTTTATACAGTATGTGCTCTGTGTTTCCCCTACTAGTATACATTGTTCTATATTCTACATAGTAGTTTTTATGGGCTTGATGCCATTTTTAAAATGTTTCCATAACCTAATGACTTTTAAAATAAAATAGAGAAAAAAATATTTAACACCTGCTAAACCATGATTACTACTTTATGTGTAAATGGGTAAGACTCAGAAAAATTGTGATCGTAAAATTGTGGTAATTTTGATATTACTTTCACTAGAAAATTTATAGTGTATCCAGTATATACAATTGGTTTAAAATTAATGATTGCAACTTACTTTTTACATCTGTTATCAAATGCTGATTAGAAGTACACTTTTATAAAACTAAGATGACTAAAAAACATTTCCTTGGAGAATTAAGGTAACTGTGATATTACAAATATAAATACAAAGTGGTTCTGGATAATGTTTTCTGCTACACAGGGTTTTGTCTCAAGAGAAAAAAAAAATGAGACCTTAAATATCTGTTGGATTTTAGAAATGATTCCAACTATGTCTCATGAGACACTTAAGATTGAGTGATTGGCAGTGTGGCATCATTGTCAAGAGCACTGGCTGTTCATAATTCTTGGGATCAAATCCAAGTTTTGTCATTTTCTATCTGGGTAACATTCTTCCTATGCCTCAAATTTCCTCATCTTCAAAATGGGAGCAATACTTTGGACAGAGTTAAAGAATCTGTGATGTGTAGACAATAAATATTAACTAGTATAGCCATTCTTATTATCATCTGTAATATATTTATATGTAATATATAATAGTTTACCCAAAGTACAAATACCTACGCATGTAAATTTGAAATAGCCAAAATTTATTAATTTACGGTCCTCTAAAAATAAAAATAAAACACCTCATCTCTCTCTCTCTCTCTCTCTCTCTCTCTCTCTCTCTCTCTCTCCCTTCTCTTCCCCCCACCATTAAAATGCAAAATATCCTCAGTTTGATATGATTCCAAATAAATTAGTACTTCCCATTGCCATTTAAGACCTACATAGACTACTGAAAGTTATGTGCACAAATTTGGGGATAACAAGAAGAAAGCATTTCCCAGAAAATAATGTGATTTTCTAAGATTCCTATGTTAGCAAATTAGAATTTTGGTGACATGCCTAATATTATCTGCCATTTGGTAACAAAATTTTAAAATACTTTTTAAATATATGTATATGCTAAATTGTGCTCTTCATGATTTAAAAAACTGTTTTATTAAAACTATAATTTTAGAGAAGTTTAAGGTTCACAGAAAAATTGAGGGGAGGTACAGAGATTTACCATGTGCTCCCTGTCCTCACATATGCATAGCTTCCTCCATTATCGACTTCCCCCACCAGGGGGTACACTTGTTACAACTGATGAAACTACTTTGACACATGATAATCATGCAATAGTTTACATAACAATTCACTTTTGGTCTTATACATTCTGTGGGTTTGGACAAATGTACAATACCATGTATTCATTATTATAGTATCATATAGAATATTGGGGGGGCCCTAAAAACCCTCCGTACTCTGTCTATTCATTTCTCCCCTCAATTCAATCCCTGGCAATCACTGGTATTTTTATCGTCTCAGTAGTTTTGCCTTTTCCAGAATGTCATAGAGTTCAGATCATCAAATATGTAGCCTATTCAGATTGGGTTCTTTCACTGAGTAATACACATTTAAGGGTCCTCTTTTTGGCTTGATAGCATATATATATTAACTTTTTATAAATTTATTGGGGTGGCAATGGTTAGCAAAATCCCAAGTTACATTTCTAAACTGCATCATCTATATATTACATTGTGTGTTCACTACCCAGAGTTAATTCTCTTTCCATCACCATGTATTTGACTCCCTTTTCCCTCTTCTACTAGACCCCACGCCCCCTGCTTACCCTCTGGTAACCACTAAAATGTTTTATGTGTCCATGAGTTTTTTGGGGTTTTTTTGTTTGTTTGTCTTGCACATTTGTTGCTTTCAGGTTTATATCCCAAATGTGACTGAAGTCATAGTTCTCGAATTTTTCTGTCTGACTTATTTTGCTTAGCATGATAGCTCAAGATCCATCCATGTTGTCACAAATGGCAGTATTTCATCTTTTCTTATGGCCGAGTAATATTCCATTGTATATGTGGACCACTTCTTTATCTAATAGAGGGATACTTTGGTTGTTTACATGTCTTGGCCACTGTGAATAATAATGCAACAGACATAAGGGTACACATATCTTTATAGATAAATATTTTCAGATTTTTTGGGTAAATACCCAGAAGAGGGATTGCTGGGTCATATGGTAAATCTATTTTTAGATTTTGAGGAACCTCGGTACTGCTTTCCATAGTGCTGCAACAATTTACATTCCCTCCAGCAGTGTATGAGGGTTGCTTTTCCTCTACAGACCCCAACACTTGTTATTCCTTGTCTTGTTGATGACAGCCATTCTAACCAGTGTAAGGTGGTATCTCATTGTGCTTCTGATTTACATTTCCCTAATAGATAACAAATTTGAGCATTTTTTCCATATATCTGTTGGCTATCTGTATGTCTTTTTGGGAGAAGTGGCCGATCAGGTCCTCTGGCCATTTGTTAATTGGATTATTTGTTTTCTTGTTGTTGAGTTGTATGAGTTCTTTATATATTTTGGATATTAGCCATTTATCAAAAGCATTGCTTACAAATATCTTTTCCCATTCAGTTGGTTGCCGCTTTGTTTGGTTAATGCTATCTTTTCCTGTGTATAAGCTTTTTAGTTTGATATAGTCCCATTCATTTATTTTTGTTTTTACTTCCTTTGACTTTGAGGTCAAATTCATAAAATCCTCTCTGAGCCCTAGGTCCAAAAGTTTAGTACCTATGCTTTCTTCCATGCAGTTTATTGTTTCAGATCTTATGTTTAGGTCTTTGATCCATTTTGAATTAATTTTGGTTTATGATAACAGATAGCAGTCTAGTATCATTCCTTTGCACATGGCTTTCCAATTTTCCCACACCATTTATTAAAGAGGCCTTTTCTCCATTGTATGTTTTTGGCTCCTTTGTTGAAAATGTCTGTATATAGATAGATATATATGGGTTTATGCCTAAGTTCTCAATTCTATTTCATTATTTGTGTCTGTATTTCTGCCAATATCATGTGTTTTTGGTTATTGTTACTACAAAGTATAAATTGATGTTAGAGAGTGTGATACCTCCAGCCTTGTCCTTTTTTTTCTTAGGATTGCTTTGGTTATTCAAGATCTTTTATGATTCAATAACCTAGAAAAAAATGGACAAATTCTTAGTAATATATAACCTTCCTAGACTGAATCACGAAGAACTGGAAAATATAAGTAGACTGATAAACAGCAAGAAAATTGAAACAATCATCCAAAATCTCCCCAAAAGTAGAAGTCCAGGACCAGAGAGTTTCACCAGTGAATTCTACCAAACATTCTAAGATGATTTACTACCTGTCCTCCTCAAATTCTTCCAAAAAATTAAAGAAGAGGTAATACTTCCTAACTCATTTTATGAGGCCAACATTACCCTGATACCAAAACCAGGTAAGGATAACACAAAACTTACAGACCAATATGTCTGATGAATATAGATGTAAAAATCCTAAAAAACAAAAACAAACAAACAAACAAAAACCACTAGCAAACTGAATACACTACATTACAAAGATTACATATCATGATCAAGTGGGGTTCATCCCAGGGGCACAAGGATGGGTTAACATAAGCAAATAGATCGATGTGATACATCACATAAACAAAATAAAGGATAAAAATCATATGATCATATTAATAGATGCAGAAAAAGCATTTGACAAGATACAACATTAATTTATGATTAAAACACTTAATAAAATGAGAGTATAGAAGTTAAATACCTCAACACAATAAAGGCCATATACAACAAAGCTTTAGATAATATCATACCTAAAGAAGAAAAACTGAAAGCTTTACCTCCAAGATTAGGAGTAAGACACAGATGCCCCCTATCACCACTGTTATTTAAAATAGCATTAGAAGTCCTAACCAGAGTAATCAGGCAAGAGAAAGAAACAATAGGCATCACAAAATGGGAATGAAGAAGTCAAATTGCCACTGTTTGCAGATGACATGATTCTTTATAGAGAAAACCCTAAAGACTCCACCAAAAAACAAACAAACAAACAAAACTATTAGAAACAATAAACAAATACAGTAAAGTTGCAGGATACAAAGTCAATGTACAAAACTACATTGCATTCCTATTTACTAACAATAAAATTTCAGAACAAGGAGTGAAAAAACAATTCCTTTTGCAATTGCAACAAAAATAATAAAATACCTAGCAATGAACATAACAAATAATGTGAAGGACATATACACTGAAAACTATAAGACATTATTAAAAGAAAGTGAAGAAGACACAAAGAAATGGAAAATATTCTGTGTTCATGGATTGGAAAAATTAACATAGTTAAAATGGCCTTAATACCCAATGCAATATACAGATTTAATGCAACCCCAATCAAAATGCCAATGGCATTTTTTCAAGAAATAGAACAAAAATTCAGATTTGTATGGAATAGTCTATTTTGTTTTAGGATTAAATTATATTTAATTGTTTGGCTGTATTACAGTTTATTTATTCACCTACTAAAGAACATTTTGGTGGCTTATAAGTTTTGGCAATTATGAACAAAGCTGCTATAAATATCTGTGTGCAGGTTTTTGTGTGGACATAAGCTTTAAACTCCTTTAGGTAAATACAAAGGGATGTGATTGCTGGATAGTATGGTTAGAATATATTTAGTTTTGTAAGAAAGTGACAAACTCTCTTCCTAAGTGGCTATACCATTTTACATTGTTACCAGTGATGAATGAGAATACCTCTTGCTCCACATCCTCACCAGTATTTGGTGTTGTCAGTGTCTGGATTTTGGCCATTCTAGTAGGTATGCAGTGGCATTCCATTTTTGTTTCAATTTTTATTTCTGCAAAGATGTATAATGCAGAACATCATTTCATATGCTTGTTTTCCATATACATACATATATACAAAGATATATATATATATCTTTTTTGGTGAGATTTCTCTCTTAGCCTGTTCAGGTTGCTAGAAGAAAAATTGTATAGACTCGGTTGCTTAAAAAACAAACATTAATTTCTCACAACTCTGGACACTGGATGTCCAAAATCAAGGCACCACAAGACTTAGTGTCTGGTGAGAGTCTGTTTGTTGCTTCATAAACAGATTTCCCCTTGCTATGTCACAGGAGAAAAGGGCAAGGTAGTTCTCTGTAATCTCTTTTATAAGGGCACTAACTTCATTCTGAGGCTCCACCCTAATAACCTAATCACTTCCCAAAACCCCCACCTCCAAATACCATTACCTTGGAGATTAGCTTTCAAAATAATGAATTTCAGAGGGACCCAAACATTCAGTCTACAGCAGTGTTAAAGTCTTTAGACCATTTTTTTAAGCAGACTTTTTTGTTTTCTTATTGTTGAGTTTCATAGGTTCCTTGTGTATTTTGGATAACAGACCTTTATCAGATGTGTCTTTTTCAAATGTTTTCTCCCAGTTTGTGGCTTGTCCTCTCATTCTCTTGACATTATCTTTCACAGAGCAGGAGTTAAAAAACAAACAAACAAACAAACAAACAAAAACATTCAATGAAATTCAGCTTATCAATTCTTTCCTTCATGGATTGTGCCTTTGGTATTGCATCTAAAAGATCACCATCATATCCTAGGTCTTCGTGGTTTTCTCCTGTGTTATATTGTAGGAGTTCTATAGACCTATTTTGAGTGAAATTTTTGTGAATGTCATAAGATCTGAGTCTAGATTCTTTTTTTCTTACATGTGGATGTCCAGTTGCTTCAGCATCATTTGTTGAAAGGACTATCTTTGCTCCACTGTACTGTTTTTGCTTCTCTGTCAAAGATCAGTTGACTTTATTTATATGGGTCTAAATCTTGGCTGTTTCCTGTTTCATTGATCTATTTGTTTATTATTTTACTAATATTACACTATCTTAATTACTGTAATTTTATAGTAAGTCTTGAAGTTGGGTAGTGCCAGTCGTTCAAATTTGTTCTTTTACATCAATGCTGCATTGTCTATTCTAGGTCTTTTGACCAAAAATATTTTAATTGCATCATTTATTAAAGATATTTCTAGATGGCATATGCAATTATATCACTGAAATTTTATATTTTATTGTACAAAAGAAGTATACCCAGTTTCAATGAAAACGATTTGCACACAGTTACTTATTCTCTCTCTCTTTCCCTCTGACTGTAGATCTAATTTTCACTCGTATGCTTACTCTTTTGCCCTCTCAATCAAATAGGCCTGAACTGATTTAGTAAAACATGTCAAATGATTAACAACAATTTCTAGGAGGGAAACTAAATTTAATACCGGCAAACCCTTATGAAACACTATCAGAAATGCTGAAACAAATAGATACACTTGTCTACAGAGAAAGACTAGCTTTTATAGGTGCATGTGTGCTCAGAAACATACACAGACACAGTCTGAAAGAAAGGTAACTCTATCCTTTCCTGATCTCAGTCCAATGCTTGGGTTACGATGTCGAATAACCAAAAGGAGATGCAGCTAAACAGAGGGTGCCCAAAAGAGGTATACAGATTTTAAGAAAGGAAAAACTGTATTAAAATTGTAATACTCAAAATATACTGATAACAAAAGATTATTGCAAGTCATTACAAGTCAAGTGTATACATTTTTGTGGGGGCACCTCTGGTATATTATACTCTATTCTCTCTCTCTCTCTCTCTCTCTCTCTCTCTCTCTCTCTCTCTCTTTCTCGCAATGTAATATAGAAACTAAATTTTCTCCTCTCTCAGAAAGCCTTAGAGCATGACTTTATTTAATAACTAAATATACTAACTACTTAAATATTATATTTTTATGATTAGGCAAAATCATTATAGGTAGTAAAATAAATTTTGATAATGGCACATCCCCACCTTTATATGACCACTATGTTTATAGAACCATAACAGTTTTGCAAAGTCCACGTATTAAACACATGAACCCCATAACAACAAATCGGTGGCAAGCATTCAATTATGTAGCTTTTGTAAAATGCTTTGCTACTTTATACTATGTCAAAGCTGATATATAGACCAATAAACAAATAAATCTCACGGCTTAAAAAGCACTTAAAATTTATATTTTGAATGAGGCTAGTCACATTTACATAGAATTTGATTGCTTAAAGAAAACCTGAAATTTTCACATGACAAATGGCTATTGCTCAGAGAGATATGGAGATTAATCCAGGTTGCTCAAAGAACATTTATGCACTAGATGCCATAACATTTTCCAAAGTGGAAGAAAAGCTCCAAAGTAATACAGATAACTACATGTAAAGAGGATAATTGATTAAGAGTGGCTTATGGACCTTCAAAAAGTGTGAGGCCATTAATTATTTAGGAAAATATACATAGATAAATTAAGATGGAATACAATGTATCTTTAATGAACAACAATTTCCTGCCATAAAATGTGGGATTGATTCTAATAATTGACTAAAATCTCCACTGGTTATTAAAATCTCCAGGTTTATTTGAGTTTGTTTAAAGAAGGTGGGGAGAAGAAAGGAAAAAGATAGTTTTTTCATGACAGGGTGCCATTAAATAATTTATTGAAAGAAAAATACAATATTAGGAACTGTTTGCCATCATATTTGTGTTTTAAAAGACTCTGTAAACAGATAGAAATAGAGAAAGTCTAAAATGTAAAACCATAGTAATTGTTTCCCCATAATAAGTAATTAAAAATAATTTATCATCAGTAATAAAATACCTTAGTTTAAAGTCTGATTGCAATGGAAATGATTCTAATCTGTATATTTTATTTAATTTTGTGTAGAGCATATGAAATGTATTACAGATGTTGGATTGAGGTTGGCAAAACAAGTTGTTTACTAGTAGAGACAGGACTATGGCCGCACATGTGTGAGACTGATAAGAGTAAAGTGAAAGTAAACATGTTTAAGTGTAGAACATACACGTGAAAGTAAACATGTTTATGTTTATGTGTAAACCTGAGCCTGACAAAACTGAGTGGTAAACACATTCACCAAAACAACTTCTGGTTATCACCTAAGAGGGAAACAACTCCTGGCAAACAACATCTCGTTATCACCTGAGAAGTAAACAAGTCCAAGGAAAAGAGGAAAGAAGCAGAATTCCAGCGCAATGCCATAAAGTGGTCCGACTGAGCATTCTGGCTAGGACCCTCTGCGAGGCTCTGAGCGAGACACTCTGGAACAATCCTCCGGGACGTTTGTCTGGGTAATCCAACAGAGTCATTCATCTGCGAGGTGCAAGCCACAATACTCCGGGACTCTCCGAAGTGCTTCCTTGCAAGACCAGCTTGTCTCAGGCCTGTCATGGGCCCAGTCGTGTCTCCCGGACCAGGGACCTACTACACCTCAGTTGACACTGGGACTTGGTCCATTATTAAATTCTATTCTATTCTGTATAACCTTCTGTGCTTACTAGAGCATTAGCCTCTGGAGGGACAGTGGTTCCCAAATAAAACTGTGTTACTCACTCTACCTGAACCTGTGTGCCAGGACTTTGTTCTCCACTCGCTTCACGAGTACCACACAGCGACGTAGGGCCCTGCCGAGGGGTTAATGTCCCCTTGACTTTCAAGGAGAGACTAAAATGTGGCAACTACCCATACAGGTGCTCACGACAATTTTTATTCCCACTTTTCTTTGGATCGCCAGTTATGTTAAGGAAATGATTATTTGCTGTGAAATTTGACCTAGAAGTTATCTTTAAAACAGAAGTTTTTAACATTATTATGAAAGATTTAAACAGTAATTTAAACAAACTAAAATGTCCTTGCAATTGTTTTTACTTCCTTTCTGGGTACTAATGTGGCATCCCTTACCTGTGTGTGAGCTCCAGTCTTTGCTTCAGGGAGTATCCTTCAAGGCAAGTCAGGTTGATGGGAGCTTCTGCTTTAGACTATCATGTGGAATTGATGTCTTTCCGTGAGTGTGTTTGCTGTAAATATCTGATGGCTCTAAGTGATTTTACATTGGAAACATGCAATGTGATATTCACTATCTTAATCTTAGATAAGGCAGAGGATGCCCAGGAAGGTCTCTGGCCCCTGGACACAAACCATGATAATGCACATAGAAATTATTTAGTAGTCTCGGAGAAGACTGTGGATTTCGAAACTGTAATAATCTTAAGAAGTAAGCTTTTATTATGACTCTTGTAGAGAGATGGCTAAACCTCAAATACTAAGCAAACTTTTAGGGTTACAGAGCAAAATAGGAATTGGAGAAGTGCTGCTTCTTTTTGCTTGTATTAGCAATACAGTAGAAATTAAAAAATGCATTGGTCATACTTTCCAGATTTTTATTCTGGTAGTGGTGAAATCACAATGCCATAGTGGATTATTTGCTCTATGTGGATTTCTATAAGACTTTGTCTTAACCCTGCAAACAATAAAAGTGGATAAAGCGGATGTAGTGGAGGAAAAGAATTGAAGCTAATGAGAATCTGCCAAGTATGAGTCCCAGCCTCAACACCACGGAGAGACCTAGGATTGTAAACCAGGTATATTGGACTAAAGCTACATACTTTCTACCATAGTCTCTCTGTGTGAAGAGGGGTATCTGTATAAAATATCCCTCTGTTTTCTAGCCTGTAGAAAAAAGACTTAAAGAGAGATTGTCACAGGAAAACAAAAAACAAAACAAAAAAACTAATGTATTAGTGAAAAGTCTAAATCTAGACTAAAAGTTACTTTGAACAAAAGATGATATATTGGGCTTACTTGAAATTATGAATCCTTAGTTATGTAAAAAGGGAAGACTTTAAGGGTCAGGTGGCAGACTCCCTCACATCTTTTAACAGCAGAGGAAAGAACAGAAAATTTTACTCAAAACCACAAGTGAAATGACATGTATAAGAATAATTCTCATGGAAATATTACCATTACTGAAGCAGAGATGGACTAACAGAATTTTAGGATAGATTTAACTATCATTTTTTATATTTAATATTATGATATTGAAATAGTAGTCATAGAATATAATTTATTAAAAAGTCCTTAGATTTTTCTTTACTATCATTTATGTTGAAATACAGCTCGGCAAAACTAATAGATTTTTTTAAAATAAACTGAATATATGCTATTATTTATTGACATGCTCTCAGAAAATCCATTTTACTTGAATTGACAAATACTATAAACTGCTCTGAAGTAAAGGTCAGATATTAAAGAGTGTTGTTAAGCATATTTACATCCAGTTAAGTTTTTCTTTCTAATATATCATAAAAATTCAAATATCATTAGAAATGGAAGAGTGCTGGATAAAAAATTACCTTCAGTTGTATGTGTCAGAAAAATTATTATAAATTTTTCTATTTAAACCCTCCATTGAAATTTTCTCTTCTAAATATGAAGGGTATTTGAACCTCAATATTAAGCGAGATTTGTTTTGGAAAATATGTGATTTGGCTGGATTACAGAAGTGAATTAAAATGTGTTGATATGAAATTTGACCTAGTTTCACAGTTGGGTTATTACACTTATCATAAGCATAGTGAGTTACAACACACACACACACACACACACACACACACACACACACACCCTTTTTATTACATAATATAAGAATATTGAGAAGTCTCCAAGTAACTGCTGTTACATCAAATAATTTCAACATGTAAATCACTACTACATATAATCTGGAACTCTCTAATGAACTCCCCTCTGAAATAAAGTTTTCACCAATATGAGGATTCCTGAGAGCACTAGAAAAAAATTGGTGCAGTCTATGACTAACCCAAAGTTACTCAGGTACCTTGTAAGCCTGCTTAAATTTGCATGCAGAAGCTTTTACTGTGATAATACTAAAGTGTAGATCAAAGAAAAGAAGCTAATAATCTAAAACCATTCAAATCATGATAAACCATTCAAATCTCTCAGTACTTTTTTTTATAAAGGGCATGAAAGCTCTTTTTAAAAATTACTGAGAGAGACATAAATAGGGAAGTCATATTTTGTATATAGTGTCCATATTTGTGTATTCCTGTCCTCCATCCCACCCTCCAAATCATGAACACTTAGCAGAATGAAATTCTAGATACGATGTAGACAAGACTAAATAATTAAAATTACCACAATAGACCTGATAAATTCATCCTGGGTGAGGAAGGGAAATGGGAAAATATTTTCATCAAGGGAGAAAATGGAGAAATGAACTCATGGAAGAACTAAAATTTTCACATTTATTTTATACTCACATACAACTAAACATTTACATGTCTGAATAGCACCTAGATTACTTTTGCAGGTAAGAAGCAATTCATTTTCTTTTTCTTAGCTCCAAGGAAATTGTTTATTCCACATTATAGGCTTTTCACCTGCAAAATTTTATTTCAAAAATTACTTGTTGATGAATGAGAGACAAGGAAAAAATAATCATTTTTAAATGAAAGTATTAGCTTCCATTTTCTTCCAAATTTGCAGCATGAGACTCATACACTTGCTTATTGCCAATTTGGAATATAAATAAACTTTTCTCTTCTCCCTTGTAAAAATCTGTCATGACAATTCAGATGTCATGAAGAAGCACATTAACCCTTTCATCACAAAATGATGATCTTTAATGTAATGTTGTTAGAAACATTTACCTGCTCACATAAATTTTTGCTATCCAGAATAAATGATTTGGTGGTGAGAGGAGTAAAGACAGTTACAATAAAAACAAATCACAAACTGTTGATTGCAACTATAATTCAATAAAATCTTAAAGCAAACTAGCAGGCATGTCTTTTGTTTTTAATAATGTAAAAACCCGGATTAGGATATTTATAAACTTTTTGCTTTATAAACAGCTCTCAATACTATATTAATTTTCTTTCCCCTTACAGTTCATTAGCATTTTTCCCACATTCCATTGACAAAGCCCAACAAGCAGTGGGGGGAAAAAAAAAAAAAAGATTTTAAAGCAACCTATTGCAATGCTGAAAACAAACTATCGGCTGGAATGGTATATGTGTGGAAATTCATAACTATGACATTAAAGGAGACAGGTCATGCCTGACCTGCTGTTGATATAACCACAGGCTGGCAACACAGTCCTCAAGAGCTTCCATCATTCAAGATTCGTGGAGGACAGATGTTTTCGATCAGAGTCATAGTATTTTTACACTGCTTTCATTAAACTGTCATTTCTTAAACTGCTTCAATTTCAGGCCCCTTTTATCGCTTTGTTAGTTTCAATGCATCTCTGCGTACCTTGGGTGACAGGGAGGTAGCCCTGACTTTAATTGTGTGTATACTTGCCAAAGATTGAGCCATACATGCTCATAGTCCTTTCTGGAATTGTACCAAATTGTGAAGTAAAAGCAATATTGGAACAAGCTGCAGCCTAAAGATCACTAGTTATTCGTGGCATGGAAACTGAGAAGTATTATGTATGTATTAAAATGCTTTGAAGTGAAACATTTATGCAACTCACTTTGAAAAAAATCAATAACTTTGATATATTAGTGCAGTTGAAAATATTGTTCATTTAACACAAAAGGGATGTAAGTCAGAAATAAAATGAATGCTCAAAACTAACAGAGCTATCTGGAAAACTCAGAAAACACCCTCAATACCTTTGAACTAAATAACCATTTCTAAAAGTTTTTCCTTAATGCCAAAGTTTAAAGGTGTCCACTGTATATCGTTTTGATATTAAATGGCAATATTTGCTTGAATATACTTATGTGTATGTTTCTATTTTATTTTATTGTTTGCATGGCTCATGAGGTACAATCATCAGGACCTTAGTTCAAATGTAGGCTTAAAGGGGGAATTTACTTCTGAACCATAATTATTAGAAAATGGTGGATGTATCTATCACCCATGATGCACAGGAGCCATTTGATGAGAAAACCTGTAATACATCAGCTCGTTTTAATTTTGTGTTGAGTTTCTACCACAGCCTTGTGAGAAAATGTCAGAAATAAAAATTATGAGAAGGCGGTTTTAAAATGAAACAAAATCCCCTGAATTTGTGATCTTGCTGCACATATTTTAGGGAACTTGAAAGATCAAAATTAAGAGAAGACTGTGTAAATGTCAAAAGTTCTGTATTTAGAATTCCTGAAATTAATACACAGATACTAAGTTACATTCTTGATCACTGTTAAGAGTCATTATACAGATTTTTTTCCACTAACACTCCACTTTTCCTTGCAAACCACACTTTTGGGTTATTATCACAATAATGAGTATACTTGTTAATATGGTCTCTTATCTTTCAGTAATGAATTTGTATTCCATTAAAAGGAACAGACAGTAAATCAGAGGTCAGTTAGATATTATCACAATATGAATTGGTCTCTTTGATTGAAATTCAATTTCTAGGTTACATTTTTGTTGTGTTGGATGTTTGTTTTTGAAAGCAAATGTAATTTTTTGATACTTGTGTATTTGCTAAGTAGGCATCAAACAAATAATCAAGAAACTATCTTTGTATAAAAAGAAGATGTACTATCCTCCATACTTACTAACATACAACTCATAGTATGAAATTCAATTAGCCAAACTCAATAATTCACAAAGCTGGTAAAAGAATGATAATGGACAATCACAGACTAAGTACAGGGATAATATGCACAGATGTATTTCATTAATGGAATTAATTTAGAATTGTAATTAAATAGATTACTTACTAGCCCACACTAGAATTTCATTAAATTAAATGATAGTGCTTTTTCATCAAGAATCTATTAAAGAATCCATCCCAATTGTGGCATACAGTATACAGTTTCACACTTAAAATAGACCAAGTTTTTAAAAAATCTGATATTTCTTTAAACTATTCTTAAGATGTTTTTATGCAAAACAATTAATAAATGTAACAGTTTCACACAAAGAGAATTTTCCAAATTGCTCAAAATTTTATAAAACTAACCTACCAGTATGTATAGAAACATTTTAAAAATTATTCCTCCAGGTATTCTCTGTCTAAACTTAAAAGCATTTTGCGTGTGTATATTTGACTAGAACAGCTCTGATTTGTATATTTCCTTCAATCATTAACAACATGTACTGAGCCAAATTGCAAGGGATAGAATAAGGAATTCAAAGACAGAATAAAATGCCCATCCTCATAGATTTTACAATTTGGAATTTCATAGGAAATTTGAGAATATGACCAAGATTGTGTGATATATTTTGGTCATGTAATTTTATTTTTCGTTTACACTAACTTTACATTTTTTGCATTTTCATTCATAATTTTATTTTAAAATTATTTTATACAATTTTCAAAACATATGCTCCAGTACAGAAATTATATCATCATTTAAGCTCTAAATTTCACACTATCTTGGTTAAAATACATATATTGGACTTGCATATTACCAAAATACAGTATCTTGGACTTGCATATTAATATAAAGATGTATTCTATGCAATATTTGCTAGTTATGCATTCATTTAATTTGGTATTGGTCATTATTGTTTGAAGTTTTGTATTTGATTCAAATAAAGATCAAATTTTTCATGAAACCCAGGATTAATTGTATTATCCATATAGTGAAAATCTATTTTAATATTCTGTTATTTTCTCCTTAGTATATTAATGGTCATTCATGGACATGAAGGCAGATGAGCAGATATAACACAAATATCTAATACCTATACTATATTTTAACAATAATAAACATTGCAATAGAAAAAGATAATGATTGTAGATGAGAAAACTAATGGTTAATGATAACTTACAGAATTAAAAAGTTAATTATATTTCAGTGTATCTTAAAACAGTTTATACAAAGTAAAAATGGAAAAATCTGACTTTTCCTTCTTTATTTAATTTTACTATGTAAGCAATACCTGACTTCAAATAAAAATTCAGAAATGCATAAGGATATTGTAAAGAAAAATGGGGACTAATGAGTCAAACAATTAATTCTTACCGATTTGTTTTTATTCCTATTATTTTCGTTTCCATTTATTTTGGGGGCAATTATCTATAATTTCATTTTAAAGAGGTAATAAATCGTTTTTGAGAAATAAAAACTTTCATCACTTCAAGTGAATTATGAGAAATTACTTTTCTTGACAGATTATAAATTAAATAAATTAATGGATAAAATGCCCATTTCCTTGACTTCAAAGAAAACACACCTGCTAATAGTTTATCTTATTCAACATATTTAATTTGTGATTTTAAGTTTTGTGAGTTGTATATAAATAATTTATCATAGTGTTTAATCCCATTCTTTCAGTTATAAAAATATAGAAACTAAATATCAGTTTAAGTAATTTTCTTTAAAACCTGTCAGTAAATAATTTTAATTTACCTAATCTTCAATATCATACACTGTGTGATTGGAATGATGCCGGCTTTTTACTTACGGAAAATTTATTTTTGAAAGATATTTACAAAGTGGAACATAATCATTCTTTCACTTTTTAAATGTTATTTGGTTCACATCCATTGTTATTTTTAACCATACATTTACCTTAATCACATATAAATATAAATTTTAACATAGATGAAATAAGTAAGTCATACTGTCTAACAACTTCAAATCCCTTGAAAATATTTTAGGCCATATATTATAAAAGAAGTGCTATCACTTTTTTTTTTTCACCAAAAATTAAGCCTAGAAGAAGAAACATCTCATGGATATCTCTAATAATTTTATTTTAAGAGAGAATATGACCTTTTTATTAAATATAAGACAAATAAACTATGTAAAAATTTACATATCTTTTCAGTTCTTCTTGGAACTTTCCCTATTCCAAAAGTTTAACTCATTGTTATGAGCTCTTTGGAAAGTACTCAAAAATAATGCATGTGAGAAAATACTATCCATTACTCATTCCATTATTAAATTTCCACTTATCGCCAGCATTCAAAACTAACCAAAGGATTGGACATTTCTGTCTTTTTCTTATCCTCTTTTTCAAATGAGTATATGAGTAATGTGACTTATCTTAAATACAAATGTAAATGTATTTCATCGTCTCCTATCTGACGATTATGCATTTAGAATCAGTTTATGAAAAATGATACATTTTTCGTTGCCAACAATAAATTTTATGGTTCTGTGCTTTGTATTTTATGACAAATGGGAACTTTGCCTATATCAAAATGAAGCCTTTTAAAACATTTTCAAGTTCTCCATCTATGCAGTGTGCATATAGGTTATGTTGCATAATAGACAGAGTCTTCCATATCAGAAGCACCTACTTCAGAAACAAACACTACAGACTAAAAATAATTTGACATTTGGTGAATATATAAGTATAGAATATAATTCAATGTGCTTTTTCTTTTTGTTTTTCTATTCAAAAACATGACTTCTTGTGCTATTGCTCTTAGGCTCAAATCCATATGCCGGAATGACTTGCTCTATGCTAGACTGAATTACTCATTCTCTCTGTGTTTAAAATTATGTTCCTTATCCCTGATTGACTGGAGGTCATTTGAAAAATCTGCTAATATCTTGGATAAAACAAAAAAATACATATTTTTATCATACAGAACATGTACAATTTCAACAAAGTTCTAAATATAAGAGACTAAAATTTCTAATAGTAGACTACCAATCTATTATAACTGGGAGACCATATATATATATATATATATATATATATATATATATATATATATATATATATATATGGGTTATACTACATGAAATTAAAAAGAGAATAAGCACATGGTTCCCAATTCTATCACGTTCTAGCTTGACAATCAGAAAGTTACTCTCTCTTAGCCTCCTCTCTAAAAGCAGAAGAGTAAAATCCACTTCACATAATGGTTATGTTTAAAATGCACCTGGCATATTTTAGACTTTTAATAAATGTTAGACCCCTTAAATTATTAAAGTTCATTAGTATGATATCTGCACATGAATTTAGCCACATAAAAAGTAAGAGTTTAACAAAGAACTTCCATGGACTACCAGTCTTTGTCTCTACACACCATCTATTTTTTAATTTGTTTGAAAAAGTACAGCAAATTAAAATAGACGTAATAACAAATATCCATAAACCAAGAATTAGCAAACGTTAACATTTTGTTATATGCTCTCATGGTTTCTAAACAAAATAATTACTTTATAAATAACTTTATTCTATTCCCTAGACCTTTCCCTCCTTTTCTCGGGGTATCTACTATCATAATTTTGTATATATCATTCAATATATGGTTTTATATATTCTATAAATATTTAGCAGTGGATAATCTATAGTATTACCTTGTCTGTTTTAATTGTTTTACATAAATGCTACTTAATTGTCCATTTTTCTCTGGTCCTTTATTTTACTGTTGTAAGCATTTCATTTCAATATTTACTGAAGCTAATATTTACTGAACATTTTCAGGTTTTCTAGATGATCTAGGCATCCATTACTGTGTTAAATATATCATATGTATTAATTCAGTGTACCCTCACAACAAGTCTATGGACCATAACTTGTATTATTTTTATATTATATTTTGTGTTATACTTCATTTTATATTATATATATTTTTAAATATTGTTATTTTACAGATGGTCTAAATAGAGCACAGAGAAGTTAGGTGACTTGTGCAATGATACATAGGAAGTAAATGGTAGAGCTGGAATTTCAACCCAGCCTGTGTGGATCCACTGTCCACATATTAATTGCATTACCCTGTGTTCAACATCAAATAATAGACCATGTGTTTGTATTTATTTTCTTATTGATGGTCAAATCAGCTGTTTCTAATTTTTACCCTTGTAAACAATGCTACAATAAATGTCTTTGAATATGTCTCCAGTTTCCATACAAGAGATCATTCAGGGCAGAGGCTTGGGTGGGTTATTTGGGAGTCTCAGGGTACACATATATCCAATAAGTGGCCAGTCTTGCACTAGGCACTCTAGCTCCACATACTGGGGCTCAAAAATACCAAGGTATAATTGACAATTTTCCATCTAGTTAAACAACTCTTTTGTTCAGCAAAAACTGCACTTTCTGCTTGGTTTGCCTGGTATTAATTGCTAATCTTGTGTTAATACATGTTCCTACAAAAGGAGGGAAGCTATGCCTATTCAAGAGACTTCTAATACATTAATAAGAAATTGCTAGATAAAATACAGGATGTCCAGTTAGAATGTCTGAGAAAAAATGCATATTTTAGTGTATTGCCTGAAATATATTGTACTTCAAATTATTTCTTATCTGAATACCAAATTAAACTCAGTGTCCCTTATTTTTATTTGCTCAATTTGTCAAACTTACAAATCATCCACTGAATGGCGAATAAACAAAAGAACCACCTCTACCAAGTGGTAGTCATATAAGGTGATATCATTGATCTCGTGCCACATAATCTAGCTACATATTAAATGGGACTTACGGTGTCTTCTCTGACTTTCAGAACTCATTATGTTTCACTCAAGTGGAAGTAGACAGAAGATGTATTTTTTTCACCCAATTTTTTTCTTATAAAAAGTGATCAGAAACCTTCTGCAGTTGTATATTAAGCATCACAATACCTTCCTCAACTCAGAATATGAGTTTTCATTTTTTTATTTATTTAATTTTTGGATAGTGACACATTAAGGGACAGGATTTTTTTTTTTTTTTTCATCTTATTCCTGAGGGTATAACTATAATATAAGGATCATTACCATCTGCCAACCTTGTCTGTTTTGCCTGTTCAACCCCATGCCCATATTCACTTTCTGTTCTGTGCTGTAGAAATGAACTCAGGTTGAATAAAAGTGGGTGGCAGAACACAAAGGTGTCGTCAGTAAGCTAAACTGACATTACATTAAATAATGAGGAATTTGCAAGTGGGAGAACCCTATATGATCTACCCAACACCTCATTTCATGATTTAAAAAAAAAAAAGAAGAAGAAGAAGAGGAATTTAATCTAAATTGAATCATCTCCTTTGAAAATGAGACTCTCTGAATAAGTAGGAACAAAGGACAGCCAGTGGGTCTGAGGTACTGCAGCTGCCAAAGATGAAATTTCTGCTCCAGGGCATATTCATTTCACCCATTAAGTGCTACTTGAACTAACAGCAATTTCTTAGGTGAAAAGAATTTTGATCCTTTTCTTATTTTTCCATTATGAAGCTTTGGCATTTCATCAATTGGCATACTCTACCACATTGTGCTGAAATGTTTCAAAGGTTTTGCAGAAAATATGGAGGGATGCTTTTGTCTATAAAATAAACCATCGGTTCTGACTGGGATTTTTTTTTTTTTTTTTTTTTTCCCCCAAAAGAAGTGAAGTTGATTACTTGGCAGCAGTCCTTCAACACAGATACTACTGAAGAAAAAGGACTGTGGAAAAAACTGAAGGACATGAAGCCTATGGGGAAATAATGAAGTATAAGTGCTGCAGAGAGCAGCCAGAAATGGAATAATATTTCTTCTGTGAGGACCTCAGTAATAACAACCCATGAGTGATGAGACTTATTGCAAATGGCAAGAGTGCTGTGGGAGAAGAATTAAAAAATACTACGCTGTGAAGGATACCATTTCACATGCCCTATCTCCTTCCTTTTCTTCACCGATCATTTGAGCTCTCCTTTTCATTATTCCTCTTTCCAAACAACAATAAATATTCTCTGAGGGCCAAAGATGTGTCAAGGACTAAAAGGTACAGCTATGGAAAATGCATGATGTCTGATCTTAGAAAGACCCAAATTTGATCTAAAAATAAATAATAAGCAACTACAAAACCAATACAGAAACAACAATAATGTTGATATGTAGGGAGATCCACAAAGAAATGAGGAAGTAATTATAACCATGGAGTTGGCTAGGAAAATATTCACATATGTGGTGTCATCTGTGTATGCTGTAAAAGAGGAGTAGTGTTTCGTCAGGCTAAGATGTGGGGGATGGAAATTCTAACTAAACAGGTTAGCCAAAACAATATATAACAAGTAATCTGATTGTTAAGAGGATTTGTTCTTTATAATGTTGAAACTGGAAAATATGTTGTGGCAAAATTCTGAGTAGTTTTATAGATCTTATAGGGAAATATGGATATTATATAAATATTGGGAATAGGAAGCAAGTATGGGTACATAACAAAAGAACTCAATATGATTCAGCACATATTTTTAGTGGCACTGTGAAGATGAGTAAGAGAGAAAAAAGTTGGAGGATTATAATTATATCAATTAGGAAATTATTACAATTATCCAGGTGAAAGAAATTGATAAAAACTCAAATAAGACAGTGACAACAAGATAGAGAATGGAAAGTAGATTCACTTAGGAAGTAGGATTGACAGGATTTGGTAATGGGTTAAGGTGACACAGGAGATGGAGAACACTCTAAGATTTTGCTCTTGCAAAAATGACTATATTCTGATTCCTTAGACATAAATTTTGGCAAATGGGGAAAAATAAATGCCAAATTTTGCATCTAGAAGTCAAGTTTCTGGAATCACATCTATTCTATACTCAATACATGTCTGCCAGAAATTTAGCTTTGTATTCTTCATAGAAAGTGGAAAATGAGTTATGATTTAGACAGCCAATTAATTAGATATAACAGACATTTTTCTTAAGTATTTATAATTGTAGGTTTAAAGTCTAGAGAGCCTGAAAAAATGTAAATAGTTTTAGATCACAGTTACTAGACTTATGTAGCTAATTAACAGAATTTATTGTACCACCAGCTGTTTAGTTCTGAATATAACTCAGCAGCATGGAATACTTAGGGGACAGAATGGATTCTGTCCTTGAATGACCTATTAAACTTTATTAATGATTGAGAACAACATGTTTAGAAAATTTCAAGTGAATTTCAATTAATAAACTGTTAAAAAAGTAAGTTTCATTATACACACACACACACAAAGAAACCCTAACCATTTGAATACTTATCTATCCAATTTTACATTCAATTCAGCAAAATAATACTTTGATATTTGTAATGTAAAATCTGCTTTTACAAACATTATTTATTTTTAAATTATTTAACTTACTGTTGCATGAAACTTGCAGAACAATCTCTGTTTTGTAGATAAAGTAATTGAAAATTGAAAATACAGTTTCAGAAAGGTGACTCAGTTTTATCAAAAGTCATACTACTTCAGGTAATGAAGTTAGGACACAAACCACATTCTCTGACTCCAATCCACTCAATAAGTCTATAACACAGTCTAAGACAATTCAGAGCAACAGTATTTGTTAAATTCCCATTTTGTTTCATCTTATAATGCCTTTCCAAAAGGGAATCTGGTAAGATTTTATAAAACATAAGACTACTCAAGACATTCCTGGAAAAAAGAAACAGAACAAAAGCAAGAAATAATGACAATGAAACAGGAACAAGAAATATGGCTTGGAATTATGATATAGATTTCTTTTAATGAGAAACTCTAAATACAGTCTGTAGTCATATTGCAGAATATTTAATATCAGGTTAAGGTGTGACTAAATTAATAAAAGGGGCAGAGGTTTTTTTTTTACATTTTACTAAGATAAATACTGTTTTCAAACAAAATCTTATATGAGACTCTAAAATATAAGATATGTTAAATTAGAGATACCTCGGTAGAAGCGTTAGTAGGGAAGTAGAGTTTTACCCTCTTACTCTGATAAATGTGACTACTTTAAAATGGAACTTTTATGCCCAAACATCCCTACAAAGTAAAAACCCTCTGATCAAAGTAAGAAGATAAAATATTTGCAACAAATATGATAGACTTAGAGCTACTTATTCAACATAGAAACATGACGTGAATTTATAAGAGAAAAAGAGCAACTACCCAAAACATAAATGGGTAAAGTACAGAATGGGAATTTGTACACAAAACATACATTCATGGAAAGTTCTCAACATAACTAATGAAACTCAAATAAGAATCATGTTAGTATAAAAATGTTCCCTATCAGATTAACAAGTACTAAGACGTCACAATGCACAATAAGGATATGAAGAAATAGGCACTGGTGTACACCACAGGTGAGAGATAAGTCTCTGGCTTTGACCGGGCAACTGGGCAATTAATTAAATTTAAAAGGCATCTGACCTTTGACCTAGATATTCTTCCAATATTTATTATACATACATGCTTTTACTGCATGAGAAGATACAGGAACAAGTTTAATGATTATATCATTGTTTACTATTGTATGTATGCCTAACTATAGGAATCCTTTTTTGTTTAGTTATGTACATTAAAGTCATGGAATACAAGACTGTCTTTACAAAAAAGCTGAACCTATATAATTTTACTAACCAATGTCACTCCAATAAATTTAATAAAGATTAAAAACAAAAAGAAAAAAGTTTGCAAGATATACAACAAACTACAAACCAAGCTAAACTTTGTTTTGGAAAATTCTCAATATAAATATATATAATATAAACATATATATGTATATATTATATATGTTATATACATATATGTATAATATATAACATATACATATATATATATATATATATATATATATATATATATATATATATATATATATATATATGACATAGGTACTGTGCACCAGATTCTTCTATTTGATTGTGTAGCTATAATTTTATAAAAAATAAATAAAAACCTGGCTATGGGAGTTGTATTTTCATATGTTAGCTATCAGTACACATTGAATTTTTATCAACATGTATGATCTTATATAAAGAATAACTGGTTTCAATACTTAGAAATAAGTAAAAGCAGAATGAATCAACAAGGTATGAAGAATACCAGCTGTTCTAAAACAACAAAACAACTGTGAAAGGCAGATAAACCTATTTTATTGTAAAACCATAGAAAACATAAATCTTTACCCAGGACCTAGGATACACAGATCAGAATCCAAAGTTTCCAGAGCTAGGGAGCAGAAAGGGATGAAGAGGAGGTAGGCAGTACAAAGTAGGGAAGCAAAAATCAGAAGAATAAAATTGAGGGTCTGTCTTTTTGTTTGGTTGTTTTGTTTTGTTTTGTTTTTGTTCCCAAACAATGCTGATCTAAGAAACGATTAAACATGGGGAAAGGGCAGGATGGACATCTAGGATAGCTCCTTATCTTAAACAAATACATAGATTTCTGCTTTGAGCCCTTGAAGTTTTCCCAGAGTGTAAACCTAAAATAGTTTTTCTGCCTGCAAATTCACATACACTGTGAAGTACACTTCAGCCTGCCTAGTATGTTTATTAAGAATTCCATGTATTCCAAAAATAACTTCCATTCACCAAGGACTTACTAAAAACACCATACTTCAGTGAATACCTGAATGTGGTCTTAGGCTGCCTATGCTAGAAAGAAATTATGGAAATTCTTCCTCTCTTTTTAAAACATTATCCATCAGAAGAAAGCCAACTCTGGGTGCAAGGAAAGAAATCTCTTTTTCTCTCCCTCTCAGGTATTTTCTGAAATGTGGGCTTCATATTACATCCTCCCTGCTGCTGCTATCCCTGGCTAGTTACTCCAGGACGAGTTCCATCCTTGATAAGAGTCATAAAACAAGTTTGTGAATCAGGAAACCAGTTCAGTTATCCAGATTTATTTACTTATGTATTTATTTATTTATTTATTTATTTATTTTCCATTTTGAAGGTTATGTGGTAATAAAATAGAAAGAAACAACAAGGCTTCCTTCTGATATAGTAAAGATAACATGGCCTTCCTTTTGTTGCATATACAAAATCAATTCCTATATATGAAATCACTTTATAAAATACTAAAACACTGGCCAATATAAGATAGAAGTATTGGTTCAATAATATAGTGACAATGCACTGAGTTAGCACAGCCTTGTCCTTAGATCTTCAGTCACTTTTGACCTATTCTGCCCTTACTGGGCTTTGGCTTTATTCCCCAATGAATAAGACCTTTGATTTTTCCAAAGTTCCATCTTCTCTCCAGAAAATTCAATCTGCTCAGAGCAGCTAACTTGGGGAGATTCACTGTTAAGAAGGGGAGGTTAAACTTTTCCAGGAAGTAAGTGTCACCAACAGAGCTGAACTCTCTTTCAAGGGCTAATCATTCCAACTTACGTTTACAGATACTTTACAGTAGCTTTAGTAATTTAAAATCTTGTAATGGCTGTATGTTAAACAGAAATGAGCCTGAATATCTCAGTGTCTCTGACAAGAAGTTTCCATTGACATTCTTATCAGTTAAGGGAGAGAAAAATGGCAATGTCTGATTTCAACTTAAAGAACCTCAGTCTACTGTGTGTACCAGAAAGCAGGAATAGGTTTAATAAGTGAGAGTAGACACCAGCCCATTACCTAGGTGCTAAGAATATCAGATAATTGTTCTCATTTACTTGTTGTTTCCCCCATTCTGATGTGTTCATAATAAATCACTATTATCAAGATTCAATCAACAGTTGAATTTTCATTCAAAGGTGACATCAAGGCAATTGAATTCCATTTTTTCCCAAAGAATAAAGGATAAAGGTAAAACAAACAAACAAAAACAAAACACTTTTTATTACACCATGGGAAGTTAGCAAAATCATTTTAAGATTTAATTTCATGAGCTTATTGTAAAGAGTTCCCATGGATTACTAACTGAACTAATTCCCAGAATCCCAGAATGAGATTGCCAAACCAGGGGCAATCTAAGTACCCCAACTTGAAAAATAGGGAGTGTGTTTATTTTTAAGACAGGAGATTTATCCCATAACATGCTTTACTCTGCATTGTGTTTATTTTGGAACCAGACACATAAATTTTCACAGAATATTCAAGGAAAAAATCATATGAATACAACTGATTTTGATAGGTCAACACTCCATCTATTTATACAAAAATGAAGAATAAATTGGAAAAAAAGGAAAAGAAAAATATAAAGTTCAGCTAGAAAAAGAGAAGTCCCCAGATATCAAAAAAGAAAGGAGAAAGCAAAACCAGAGTGCTCAGGGGTAGCTGACTTTTAGAGTTAACAAGGCTTTCAAATTGAAACTTGGCTCTAACGTTTGAGTCTCGTGTCTATTAGAAAACAAAAGTTATGTTTTAAGTCTGCACATGTTAAGCATACAGCTCTTTCATAAAGCCCTTAACATTGAAATGTTTCCTATCTTATGGAAAATCCAGAGAAACAACATGAAAGATTATAGTCTCTCTGGACAATTTTGTGGAAAAAAGAGCACTCACAAGAGAGAAAAATTTCAACCTTGTGCTCAGTGTGAGTGCATGGTCCACATTTATTCTACCGGCATGGTGCAGGAATTAACTGTGAGATGTTAAAGTCGTATTAATTTGACTCAGTAATCATTAACACAGGAAGATGATTGGAAAGAGATACAAATGAAAATGAAAACAGGCTCAACATAAACGAGGTTTCTAAGAAATTTTTCTTCTCTCATCGAGCTTCCAGCCCTAGAGCCATGGCCCAAATACATGTCCCATTTGTACTGGACCCATCTCAGAGTTTCTTCTCTTTGAAAAGGGCTAGAAATCTCCTGTAATTTAAAATAAATAAATTTTAAAGTTTTTATATCCTTCCTCTACACTTGTAACTTCCCGGTAAGCTCAATTAAGTACAAAGAAGGTAGTATTTTATAAGGATCTAAGAAATCCTCATGAAATTGAAGGGCAGGAATATAACTGGCCCTCAGAAAAGAATGGATCTATTTATTTAAATTTTTAAGAAATTCCAGAAATAAGTATCTTCTCTCTCCATGTGGCCACATTTCTCCGTGTCTCTGCTCTATTTATCTTTTTTGCTCTATACATTTTTTCCCCCAAAACCAGTTCAAATCATAGAAAACCTAGCTAGGAGAGAGTTTATAAAATGTGATATTATTTCTTTTCAAAAGACAAGGCTGAGAGATTCTGGGCTCAGTTTGGCAGTATAAACATAGCCCATAACTCAGGGTGGATATAAGTAACACTTGATAAAATCCAAAAGCCAAAACCAAAATTACTAAGAAGGACTCTGAAAAAGGAGGATTAAAACCTGTGAAGGAGGATTAAACTTTAGAGAAGTGAAACACAGGGGGCTGAGTTTCCTTCTTTATTTTTATTTTTTCCTTCTATGGCCTTGCCTTAAATGTGGTCCTAGTCACAGACTATCGTGGAAAAAGAGGCTAAGGTATGAAACTTTGCTAGATACCCTATCTGTCTGGAAATAGGGGTAATGGGAACCCCTGGGGGGTGACAGTGAATGCACACAGTCACAAAAGGGAGATAACCCAAGAAAGCATTCCCATAATTATGTGTATATGAACACTCAGGCCTTAATCACATATGTCCAGGAAAGAACAACAAAAAAAAGGTAGCAGAAGCTTAGGGCTCTGAATTCTTGCCTGAACCACTCTCACAAGTCTCGGACTAACATCTGGTATACACATAAGAAAGCCTTATGCAAATATAGTGAAAACCTAGAGAATGGAACTAAGATTTGAACCTTTGCCTATAGAAGGTAAGCCACAACTGACCTCAGTGGTGCTTTCTGGATTCTGTTTAAATTTATAATCCAAATCAAAGTTCCTAGTGATTCAGAGTAATCATACGCCAATTTTTGCAATCCATTCACAATCCCACATCTACTTTCTCTTCTCAGTTCAAATTCCCAATACCTCCTCCCTCATCCTCACAGTCACTTTATAGCCTTTCTGCATAATTTACTAAGAAAATAGATAAAAACAGAGGAAAGATTCCACACGCTTCCCAAACGGAATTATTTCCATACTGTACCTGAGTTTAAAGCCATTTACTCTCCCCTACTATCAGGGACAAACTGCCTGTCCTTCTAAGTTAGATCATCACCTCCCTGCCTTTTCAGGACCCATCTTTCTCAAGAAAATCATCTAGCAATTCTCTCCTCTCCTTTTGTCACACTCCTTTTTCCTCTGTGTGTTAGTTAGTTCTTTTCTACCAGCACACAACCAAACTTGCATTTTTCCCATCTTAAATAAACCCCTTCTGAGCGCTGCTTTTCTCCTACTTCTCTGCCCACGATCTGTTTTTGATTTAAAACTAAATGTTCAGAAAGAGTGTATTAAATCTGTTGTCTAAAATTCTTTCGCTCCCACCATTTTTTGAATCCATTCCAATTGGACTTTTTATACCATATCTTATTTCACATTGTGAAAACTGTTATTATCAAAGTCACCACAGACTTTCACATTTATGAATCGAATTGTAAATTCTGCCTAATATTTAAGCATTTGACAGAGCTGATCAAGTTCTCTTCCTCAAAGCATTGTCTTCACTTGGTGTCCAGGATACAACACCTCTCTGGTTTTACTCCTATATTACTGGATATTTCTCAGTCTGACTTTAGGTTCTTCCTCACATCCTCAACTTCTGTCCTAGGATCTTTTCTTTTTTTGGGTGACTACTCATTGATGATCTCATCCAGTCTCATGGACATAATTTCATGTACCTGCAGAGGATTCCCAAATGTATTATTTCAATCTGAATCTTTCCTTCAATTCTAGACCCTTGAATTGAGCTCCCTATTTAGGATATACAATTGAATGTCTACTAGGCATCTCAACTCTAAAGTCCAAATTGAACTCCTGGTCTTCCTCCGAGAAAACATGGTCTCTGCAGTTTTCCTTGTCTCAGAAAAAAGGTCAATGCATCTTTTTAGATATTTAGGAGTCATCCCTCACTTCTATATCTCAAACCTAATGTGCAATCTTTTGGCAAATATTATTTTTTCTGCCACCATAATAGGGAAACTGACATCTTACTACCTCCATAGGTATCAAGTTGGTTCATATCACTTCTCTCTTATTTCAATAAGTTTCTATTTTTTTTCTACTTATGCACTTAGATCTTTCATAATAATTTCAAAACAGTAACCAAAAGTAGCCTGGTATAACATAAGTTGGATCATAATACTCCTTTGATCAGGAAATTTAATAACTTTTTATCTTACTCATGTTAAGAGCCAAAGCCTATTGATGGTCTACAAAGCTATCTACGATTGTTGACCTTATCTCCTACTGTTTTCAACCTTGCCTATTATAATCACATTGATTTCCTTGACTTTCTCACATATGCCCGGCATATTTTTACCTGATGGTCTTACCAAATTATGCACCCTCTGTGCATTATTTTCTCTCCAAGTAGAATATAAGCCTCATAGAGACATGAACTTCTATTTGCTTCTTTAAGTGTTGTAATCTATGTGGCATATTATCTGTTTCATAGTTAGCACTAAGTAAATATTAACTGAATGGGTGAGTCAACTCTTTCTTTAATGATTTCATTAGTTGTGATGATAGGGTTGCTTTGCAGTGTAGTCAGAAGAGCACTGAACAAAGACTCAATGGGTTTTGGTTCAGGTTCTACCTCAGTCCTTTTATATTCTCAATTCAAGTCACTTACTCTTTACTAGCCTCAATGCTCTCATGTGTAGAGTATTTTTGTTTGTTTTCTTTTTGAGTGTGTGTGTGTGTGTGTGTGTGTGTGTGTAACAATTAAGAAAAATATATAAAACATCAGAAATGTATAAAGTATTATACACAGCTTATCATTATTTCACCCTGGGTCCTATGATTCCTCATTGATGTTAAATATCAAAATAAGGTGATAATGTCATCATTACCATATATCCAGAAGTCTAAAAGATGAGCTAGATCAATTATTTCATCTACTAAAATATGGGAAAATAAGTCTCACAATCATTAAGCAACAACCCCACTGCCACACAACACTTACTAGAGCACTTAAAGTAGTATTTATCAAATGTTATCCTTGGAAAACTTGGGTAAGATTTCTATTATTATAATGTACATACATAAGCCCCATTCTAGACTTGGAATTTGGAATCCCTGAGTTTGAAGCTAAGGAACATATACTTTGAACAAGCACTTTATGTCTATATATATATATATATATGTATACATATATATACATCTTTAAGAACAATTGGATTATATAGAAAAATGAAACAAAAGCAAAAATAAAACAAAAGCAATACTTTTCGAATAGCAGGCCAACGCTAGGTATGCCAGTAATATTGAAAGAGTTTGTACATACTAGAAATTAGGTATTATATTTTGTTTGTAAATATTAAGGTTCATATGAAGCTTGCAGCAATTATCTGTCTTTCTTTCTTTAACTAGATCTTGAGTTCCACTTTTTAAAAATCTGTATACTTCTAATTAGTATTCTGTTTATAAACCAGCACCCAGGGAATTAAGTCACAGTCACCAAAATTTATAAATTGGGGTATGATTTCTATTAGGTTGGTACAAAAGTAATTTCAGTTTAAAACATTAAAAACAAATGCAAAAACTGCAATTACTTTTGCACCAACCTAATATTCTATTCTATTCTATTCTATTCTATTCTATTCTATTCTATTCCATTCTATTTGTGATTCTTACCAGACTTTCTATTCTTTTCAAATACTGCAAAGAGGCTTAAAATAATGTGAATTTCTCCCTTTGGAGGACTTCAAGGACTATGCAAGTGATATCATTAAAGTATCATGCATATGAAAATATCCCTTTTTGATGGTCACAGTTATTCTTTGGAAAATGCACCATTTTAGAATAAGTATTATTATATTATGCATATTTCCCTCTTGAAAATCAAGTCAAGTATAAAATCTTATTAATTAATGCCTCAAAAGTTCAGGCATAGAAAAGAAAAAAAATGTATATTTTAAAACTGTGCTATATAATTACCAATAACTGAATGAACCAGAAGACAAATCCTCTCATGTCTAAAAGTAGCAGCTGCACTGTTGGCTTGCTAACCTAAATATAAGTTTAGAAAACTATTCTATGGAGCACTAAAATTGTGAATTAGAAACGAACATTCTATGTTCATTTGATCTGTTATTGCCACATTTTCTATTAAGTATTTAGTATTCAAATTCTAATTTCCATGACTTGTAGGACTCTCAGAGATTCTGAGGTCTCAATTTAAGGTTCATGAGAATCGGAGATGTGCATTGATCTCCATAGAATTTTCACAGTAGACCCTGTTATTTGCATGAAAATTAAAAACAAACAAACAGAAAGCACACCTTTATGTCAGATGAACAGGATCTGTCTAATAGGATCCTGTAGTATATCAGGAATGACGCAATAGGGTCTAATGTTGATTACTGTATTTTGTAGATAGTTGCAATCTTGAAAATACAGCAGCTGAACAAAATGTTTGATCTTATTCTACCATCTATTCTGAAATACACAGTTGATGTATTAGTACTAGCAGTGTATTTGCATCATAATTATGTAAAGCTAAGAAAGGAAGGCCACATAAAAAACAAATCAATGAAGAAGTAGCTTATTGATCTGGGTCACTGGAGGCTGACCCACATGTATCTGAAGCATTTTGCTCACAAGAGAACATGCAGGTGCAGAATCACAGAAAAGAAATATTTGACAGCACTTCTTATAAAGCCTAGGGGAGAATCAAAGTTTAAACTTTTAGGACAAAGTCTGATTCTGTGAGAAGAACTGAATCTATTGCCGATTGACTGGGAGAGAAGCAGTTGAATACCTTCCGCACACAGAAGGGAACTTCTCATGTCGGATTGTGATCTACATCTTGGGTAAAACAGCTAATCTTGCCATTTCCACATGAATGAAAAAGAAAGTCCTTAACTTTCCCCAACACAATTTGCAGTTCCAGTCATGATCTAGAAGCTGCTATCAGGCTGATTCTCTCACTATAAAGTCAAAAAAGAAAGAAAGAAAGGAAGGAAGGAAGGAAGGAAGGAAGGAAGGAAGGAAGGAAGGAAGGAAGGAAGGAAAGAAAGAAAGAAAGAAAGAAAGAAAGAAAGAAAGAAAGAAAGAAAGAAAGAAAGAAAGAAAGAAAGAAAGAGAAAAATAAAGGTAAGGAGGGTGGAGAGTGGTAAAAGAGGGTAAAGAGCATCAAATATATGGTGATGGAAGGAGAGCTGACTCTGGGTGGTGAACACACAATGCAATATACTGATGATATATACAGAATTGTACGCTTGAAACCTATATAGTTTTACTTAGCAATGTCACCCCAATAAATTTAATAATAATTAACATAAATAAATAATAAATAAATAAAATAAAAAAGAAGAAAAATAAACTAGTTTAATCACTGACAGAATATATAAAGAAACTCCTTTTAGGAATTAGGCAATAATCGATATCCATTTAGGGCAACAAAGTATAAGGGAAGATAAACTTAGAAGACAAAGCTGATTTGCACAACAGCTTTCTCCTTGAATGTCCAAATCTTAGTACAGGGAAAGAAAGCCCAAGAAGAGAAAGATTATAATGGGCAAAAGGATCGACACTGCTTAGGCAAGTGGCATTTGAGGGACAGAGTCCTGGAGAGGAGCAGACTTCAGAGAAACAGTACTCGATATCTGCATGCCTACCAAATATAGTCACTTGGAGGCCAGCGAAATGTGCAAAGATTTTAGAGTCAACATAAAGCCGAGAGATGAAGTTTCGAATTCAAACCCAGCCAGAATGAAATGACCTTGGTGAACATCCTGGACCTTTAGTTGAAACTACAGAAAGACCATAAACTATGACTAAAAAGCACACCCAAGGAGTGATATTTTCAACTCCAGAATAAAGGAGAACCTGAAATAAATTCCCTGAAAGTATTAAATAAAGCCTTTATAGGATCAATGTAATCTATGAAGAATTTATAGTGCCTAATAGAAGACAACTTAATAATTTTTAGAAAAAAATAAGACACCCAGTATTCTGTAATATATATAATATATAAATATAGCAAACAAAAAATGACTAGTTATGGACTACCGGCATGCTGCCTTCTGGCACTCCATTTCCAGCACCCAGCTGATCTGGGTCTGGGGTTTGTTCACGGGCAGCACTTAGGCAGGGAGTGCCTAGGCCTCCAGTGCCTCTGCTGCCCATTCTGAGCGACCTGTCAGTGCAAGGCCTGACCTGGGGAGTTTAACAAACATATGTCTCTCATTATCAGAGACGATGCACATGAAAAATATCAGTAAAGAAGATTTGGGTAATATAATTCACTAACTTATATATAAAATCCTTGTCAAAAGGAAAAGAACTGAGTTGGAAATTATAAAATGATCAATGTTGCTTTAAGCCCTGAAGTTTTGGAGTCAATTTTTAGGCAACAACAATAACTGGAACAGTAACCCATTAAAACAAAAAAATACTCGAAGAAAAATTTCTATACATTTTTATCATATTCAAAACTTACTTTTGTCCAAATTACATATTTAAAAAAATTAGAAAAATGGGTACAATATGATACCATATATAAGTATGTAACACATGAGTGAATAAAATTTCAATGGAATCTATGACCAACACAATAATTTTTACTCTATATATGTATATATTGTTTAATTTTTAAATATGCTTACATGTATTACTTGTATAATTTTTAAATAAACTTATTTTTAATGAGAAAATCTCTTAGTGTGAACTACAACATAAAGATTAAATAGGAATATCTACAGCTATAGAGAAGCTTTACAAGGAAAAGCTAAAATAAAATTTCTATCTTAAAGATATGTTTTCATAACTGTATAATGGAAGTAAAATAATACATGAGCTAGTTTCAGTTGATCATTATGGTATTCCTTTGTTTATAATCAGTACAAATTAACTAGTTCAAATGATTAAGTTAAGAGATAATTTTGGTAATCACAAATACATTTTTTCTCTAATTCTTCCATTGATTCTCAGTTCATAAGTAACAAGTTAAACATTGAAGCAATTTGTGAAATTATTTTTTCAAAAAACGAAGTCTTCAAACTGAAGAAATATTAAAGTAGAAAGTAAAAATTTAGTAGAAAGTAGAAAGTAAAATTTAGTAAAATTTAGTGGATTTTAATGTGCATACTCCCAAGATCCTTCTCCATAAATATTAAGTGTAATAATTTATATAATTCATTGTCAGTTTCACATTTATTGCATTCATTCCAAAGTTGTAGCACTGCTTTAATAACATTTACAATCAATACATATTCTTAAAACATAACTTACAGAATGTTTCAATAAAATATCTATGTTTGTTCAGAAACAAAACAGAGGGAAATTGCCTCCACACGTTAACCAAATTCTAGATAGAGTCTTCATCGCTGCTTTTCGCTTTCGTGTAAGGTCTATAGCAGAGGGGCAGCTTTGGGATAAAAGGAACACATGTGGAAATGAAGAGGTAATCCAACAACGGTTACTCTGCCATACAATGACAATTTTTGGTGGAAGAGGAGCCTGAACTACCCAGAAGGAAACAACAACAAAGATAACATCAGAAATACCAAGCTTTGAAAACCTTTTGCACATGCATCAAAAATAAATGAGATCAGCTGAATAGATTGTCAATATTAGTCATGGTTTCATATCCTTCATTTTGAACAATTCCCAAATTGTACAAATCAAGATAGAAAACAAACTATGACTTGAGTAACGTATGCTTGCCTATTTTAATTATTTTGTGTCTCATGCTGGGATGTCTAAGCACCCTACTTGCAACAAATAGATGTCTTGGAAAATATCATAATAAGTATACTCTATAGGTGCAAGTTATTAAAACTTTAAACATTATACTTACTGTTTCCCTCTCTCCTTTATTCTATTTCATTGGTGGAGCTGACTCTGAAATGGACTGGACTTCCACTGTACCTAGAAAAAGGGAGAGAAAATTACTGACTACAGAGAAATCATCATTAAAAGGAAAAAAGAATAATTCCTTTTACTATCCCAAAGATATTAAAAAAGCAAATAAATGAACAAATTGTATGATGGCTTGAACATTCCTTTATATACACCTACATATTTGTTTTGTTAATAAATATTTATTAATTTGTCAATTACAGATTTTAAAACAAAGCTCTGGAAAAGATTTTTCTCATAATGTTCAACATAGTTCTGCAAGGAAAAGAAATTGTATTGACTGTTAGAAGAAGTATGCTTAAAAATGTTATTCAGTCCAATTTCTTTACAACTGCCCACCACCAAAATCAATTTATATTCTACAAATAAGAATAAAAGAAGATGAAACAGAAGCTCTTTTTTAGACCTTCAGCTTTGTAGCAGCATCTGAAAACATATGGAGACTGAAATAAAAATGATCCCTCTTGATCTTTTTTTCTTTAAGTGTGACCCACCACTGTTCTACAGAGACATTCTCCTCCCTAACTTCAGTTTTAGTCCCCATGCTTATTTTCTTATCTCTGATAAAGCAGTACATGAAGTCTCAGGGCTATTAGGACTCAGGACTAGTTTCTAAGACAGGCTTTGCTTGTAAAAAACAGCTGTCAGAAGTGACAGAGTACAATTGTTAAAATGCCTGAAATAAAGGCTAAATAAATGCCTACATATAAAGTGGTATTTTTGTGCTATGTCTAAACAAAGCACTTTCTCTTCATTCATGTTGCTGGACTCAATGTCACCTGTCTCAGTCTTATTAAAATGAAGTATTAGTGCAATGCTATATACACATCGTCAGTGAAATCCTGGGGAAATTATCTGCATTACTTAAGACACAGAGCAGAACTGCTTTATGATTTTAGTATTGCTAAAGAAATACACAGTGATCATTTTACTAGCTGAACATATCATGCTGTGTTTTATTTGGGGAGAGTGTACAAGCATATATTTTCAATGAGTTTTGATTCATATTCATATTCAGTATTTAATTCTAGTATAGGGATTTAATATCTAAATAATAAAGTTTATATATCACAGTTTGAAATTCATAGAGGAACATAAAACCTAAATTCAGGAAAGGTGCTTGTTGAATAGGAAAAATTAAAAATAAAATCCTTGGACAGTACAGGAAAAATTAAAAGAACCCCAATGGGAACCTCTGTTACTATCATCCAATAATCTAAAATGGCAGGCAAAATAGTGTGAAAAACATAAAGAAATGCCAAAATAACAGAAGACTCAGAAAACCGTTTTCTGTCTTAGAGTCCAAGTCTTAGCAGATTAGGTCCCTGAGAAACATCCCTGATATACATGAAGACAAAGAAAGACAGGAAAACATCATCAAAAGAAAAATGAGAAGCAGATGGACAAACTCATCTTTAGTTCTAGACTAGAGAAGAGAGACTGTGCTTCCCAGGGCACACAGCATCCGCAGGAAAGGGTTAATACCAGTGGTGTACAAGGAATACCATGTTTCCACGAAAATAAGACCTAGCCAGACAACCAGTTCTAATGCATCTTTTGGAGCAAAAATTAATATAAGACCCGGTTTTATTTTATTTTATTTTATTTTATTTTATTTTATTTTATTTTATTATTATATTATATTATATTGCATTGCATTGCATTGCATTACATTACATTACATTATATTATATTATAAAGACCCAGTCTTATATTATAGTAAAATAAGACTGGGTCTTATATAAACTTTTGCTCCAAAAGACACATTAGAACCAATTGTCCGGCTAGGTCTTATTTTTGGTGAAACACAATATCTAGGACTGGACAGAGACATTGACCTCTTCCATTGCAATGGTGGGAGAGGAAAGATCCATTTCACAGAGTCTTCTTAGGATGAAGCAATGTTTCTTTTGCATAGGAATGTAGTAGATGATGAAACAACTTCAATGGTAAGGGGTCCTTTAGAAACTGGATGGACGGTTCTCAATAGCATCTGATAAACAATCTAGTCATTATATTGCATAATATCTGTACTCCCTGACAGATAAACTTAGGAAGGATAACCCTTACTAAAGAAACACAGTTACATTCCAAACTTAATTATCTCCATTTTAGTAAAATTTCTATCCACTATCTGAACATCGAATACTATTTTATTTTTCCTTTAAATAGTATTTCTCCATCCCTTATTCATATAACTCAATATCATCAATATCGCTTTATCCTGTTCAAGCTCCAAAAACAAAATCTCATTTATGTAAGTGAATCAGTGAGCAATATATAAAAGATTTAATATTTTGTAGATGGCATAGAGGAAAATACTTATATCATATACACAGAATAAAGAATTTAACCAAGTCCACCAATCCTTTTTTAACACCACTGCCATCCGGGGATTTTCTACTGTCTGTCCACCCTTTCTTTGCACAGTGCCACACCTTCCACTCCCTCCTGTACTATCAAGTCCTTCCTTCCTTCCCAAGACTCCCTTTCACCTGCTATTCTCATTACAAGCGTCTTGGAATTTCTCCCCCTGCCAAGGAATTTTCATATGACAGGTAAGAATAGAAAACATTCTTCACATATTTCATATGAAAGTTTTTTAATGGTTATGCTGTAATATAATGAACATTTTCCATTTTGCCTATATGAGAAATGGATATTTTAACTTCCCAGCAGAATGTATTGTTATTTGATAGTATCTATCAATAAATTCAGATAAAAAGACAATGGAGCATCATACCATTACAATTTGAAGGAGTCTACCTTGAATGATACAACACATTTTGGTAATGGCATGTATAGCACTGGAATTATACTAGTGTCCTTTGGAAAGCTGTCCCATGGTATACTAATTAATAATACTTATTTTTAAAAGAACTTCCATCTCTGTGTGTGCGTGTGTGTGTGTGTGTATTTAAACTTGGATTTCCACACAGAATAGTACATTAAATTGGAACATACCTAGAGCTAAGTATAAAAAAAGGTGGGAACAATGGAAAAAGTACAGAGAAGAGGCTCTTCTTTCTGGGATCATATCCTGGTGCTTTTGCCCCCTGTACCTTTCTACAATATTCCACCTACCATATGAATCTGTGCTTATGATGTTTGTTCTTTAAAAGCTTTCTATGAACAGCTCTTCCCTTTCGACTTTCATGATAGGACCTTTCACAACCTTTCCAGAACAGCTAAATAAATGAAAAGTTTTTCATTTCTTCTTTGGTCTGCAAAAATAGCTTTTGTTGATGATGAAAAGTGCAACCTCCCAAATTTCTCATTTTTCCATGAAGCAAAAGGTTTACTTTCTGAAGGTTTCACAAGTGCTGTGAATCACTATATTTATCTCCCCTCTGACTGTAGAAAAATGGGTGGCAATTTAAGCCAAGGCCTTGCATGTTTCTCAAAATACGGACCTATGACAATGTCCAGATTTACTTATTTTTACTTAGACTCTAATTTTACTTTTATCTGCACACCAGTCTTAATTGTAGTAACAGTTGTATATCCTTCTTGTCAAAAGAAACAGAAGATACAGTTTAGCAAATCATTCAAACCTGGTCTTCAGACATGAAAAACCTAATAGCTGCAACTGAAAATAAGCCTATTTTTAAAATATGCTAACTACACCTCCAATTTATTGAAATACTATCTTTTATGTTTAAGACAATTGATGTTCAATAATGCATTTTCAACTGCTGATATAATTATATATAACAACGAGGATTTTCAAATAGATATTTCCTTTTAAAGTATCTGGAAAATACCACAAAATTGGTTTGCATCCCAATAATTTATTGCAATTTCACTGATATACTCGCAATTTTCTGAAATGTCATTGGAGGGACAAACTTAAAAGAGGGAAAACAACAATACAAGTAAGGCTTTTCATTTTGATGTATAAAAATAAAACTTTTAAAGCATTTAATGTTACTGCTACTCATTATTGTATCCTAATATAGATCTTTAAAACAACTGGCTGCTGTTTAAGCACTTTAAATGATAATTTGCAATAAGTGCTGTACTTATAGAAAAATGTTTATAATTATTAAAAAGTGTGCACATGTTCACAAATCAAATTATAATGGATGTTTTAACATAAGTGTTAAACAAGTATTTTTAAAATCCATTCTATGCACAATTATGTGTGCCTTCATAAGTAAGAATAATTATTGCATTAATTCATTACATTGTTTATGCTTCAATTATAGAGGCAAATAAAAAGCTGTTTACGTTCTGCTTGAATAGATTTGCAGTCCTATGCAAGTGTTGTCTAACATTATTTTCCTTTTAGAAGTTAAGAATATTTAAAACTAAAACATTACAATGGCAATTACAAATTCAATTTATTAAGTGACTAAAAGTGAAGAAATTATACTTTAGGTAAACTATAAAAAAATGTTAGTATTAACCAAAAACCTGTAGATTTGATCATTGATGTTTGCTAGTGGAAATAGGCCACAATGTGGTAAACTGTAATTTACACACACACAAACACATAAATACGTGGGTCAGTTGTGTATACAGATATATTGAGATTTGTGGGCACACAACTACTGCTTTACATTAGGCTAAACACATGGTGTTATTCATTTTAAAAGATTTTAAAATTAAAGTTACTGGAAAACGAATGAGTTATTTATAAATTCATGAATTCAATAACAAATTTCACTTTCTTTACTATCCTAGTTACTAGAACAGCTTTGCCCTCAGGGTCTACTTGACGAGTGAACACCTATATTTGTTTTAATTCACCATCTTACCAAAGGTGTCAGAAGCTGGTATTTTAAGGCAAATTATAAATTACCAATTTTATTTTGACATCCCAATGGAACCACGCATTATAATTTCAGGCTTTCAGGCTTTTGTCAAACACACACACACACACACACATACACACACACACGCAAATTAATTTTGTATGATTTTCAGTTCTAGTTAGAGCCTTTGTCCCAAGGGCTTGTTAATCTTGTATCCTATTCCTGCCCTGTTACAATTTAAAGATTGTCACAAGAAGGATAAATTTCATGCCATTTTCTGTTCTCATTACAATCTTCAGATTGTTATGAGAATGGATTAATTTTGCTCAATTTTCTGCCCTCATTACAGACTGTTATGAGAATGGATTAATTTTATGACATTTTCTTCTTTCATTATAATCTTTGTTATGGGAATGAGAATATGTAATGAGAATGAGAGCATATCAAGCATTAAAAGGTCTGTGAGAGCTCATGACAAAGATTGTAACAAGAAGAGAAAACGGCACCCAATCCATTCTTGTGACAATTTTAAGATTGCCAAGCTAACCCAGAGTGACACTGCATTTATCCACTCTGAAGACAAAGATTGTTGAGAAAATGGGAATAAGAGCAAAATTAATCAGTTCTCCTGACAATCTTGAGATTGTACTTAAGCTTACAGTATTTTTTTTTCTGTGATACAGTACTTACATGAAAACATGTGCATTGCAATTAAATGTTATTTGTTGGAAAATGTCATTTTCATATCTTATTTTTTCTACCTCTTCCTGTTTTCTTCAATTTTTCTCTTTCCTTTCTTGCTCTCTTCCTCCTCCCTTCTCCCTCCTTCTTCCTTCCTTCTACTCTTCCTTCCTTCCTTCCTTTTTTTAATCTTTGATGCATGCCTTGACTTTTATTTTTAATATATTATTACATTTAAATGAAAATTAGTATCATCTAAAATGTCAATAAAACAAAACAATACTAAAAAAAAAAAAAAAGCCACAATAAGAGGCAGGGTCACCATTGGCCAGTATGTTTTTCATTTCAAACAATTTATTTGAATCAATTGTCTCCACATGCCCAGAATGAAAAATTAATTTTGCTTTTGCAGAAGTTACTAGTCAACATAATGAAAGCATCCTAGTCTGCAGATGCATACCATTTAAGAGCTTTATTTGTTAATAAATACATCACTGCCTTCTCATATGCTTCTGGTAAACTTGAGGGAGGCACATCTTCTACTGTATTTGAATAACATCAATGTTCCCAATTCATAAGGAATAATCCAGTAGTTAAAATGTACCTTTTTTCCTCTTCCCTCTTAGGAAGTTAAACATTTCTTTAAAAAAAAAAAAAAAAATGTTGCTTTTTACAGAATATCCTCATTTGAAAATGCCGGTTATTTGAAAAAAGCTGTTAATATATTTGTGAATATATATATATATATGCATATATATATATATATATATGCATATATATACATACGTATATATACACACACACATATGTGTGTATATATGCATACGTATTCAGAATATATGTATACACATTTAAAATATATGTATATGTTTATATGTATATATGTTTATATAAACACATAAATGTATTAGGTGTGATCAAAATATACAGTGAAAGTTTAAATTTAAAAAAATGTATTACAGTAAAAGACACATTGCCATTAATCTCCCTCAAAATACTCCCCCTTGCTTTGAATACACTTATTTCATTGTTCTTGCCACTTTCTGAAGTAGTTCTGGAAGTCCTCTTTCATGGGTGTCTTTAGTTGTGCTGTCATGGCTGCCTCAATGTTCTGAATCATTTTGATTTTGGGGACGAGCTAGAAGTCACACATGCCAGATCCAGTGAATAACGTGGATGAGGATACACCATAATGTTTCTATTGGACAGAAATTTCTGTATACAAGAAGTGATGTGTGACAGGGGGCATTGTCATGAAGGAGGATGATTCATGGCACACTTTAAAATTTACCTCCTCTCAATCGTAGCTCACACCCAACTGACTGCACAGAACAAGTTGAAAATTGTCACACACTGTTACTAAGGTTCCACGTGCTGCTTCCTATATTGAAGATCTCTGCCTCTCCATTGGATGGCACCTGGTAGCAGCATTCACCATATTTTTTTTATAACAGACCACCGCGCGCATGTGGGCATAATCAAATCCGAACCACAAATGATGTCTGTAGTATCACTGAATATCTTTTAATAACATATAAAACATTTAACAATACCACACAATTCACTTTGTCACTACTTTAGGATTATATATTTGATTTCATATATGGATCTCATGTCTTCACTTTTCTCAAACCTTTTAAACCCAGGAGGTAACGTTTTCATAGAACCCTGAGATCATTAATTCTGAGCTCATTAAGCTATGTTTCTTATTTCAAACCATTTTGTTTATTGTTCTACGTGACAAACATCACTGAAAACTAATGTTTCCAGTGAACATTTATGCTATTCAGATTAACTAAACATAAATGTTTAGCATTGATCAAAATTTTATAATTATACCCATGAGAGTTTCTTGACCACATGCTGAAATGACTTTTCTATGTGTTTTTGATGAATGAGTCTCATTTTCATTATCAGTGCAACCTTAATGATTTCCATTATCAACTCACTTCATCCTAATTTTTTTCCCCTTATGACACAAAATCTTTAGTCTCTTTCCTCTCTAGTTGGAACTTCTATTGTTTACAAATTTCGTCGTGTGCATGTGTAAAATGATTGTAAGCAATATTCTCTAGAATACTGAGCTGAGTTCAGACGCATGGAGTGATGCCAACTGGGGATGCCTGGAGACCTAGAGCCAACAATGGAAGGCTAATCTGGCTCAGAAGCGCAAGGAGTGGTAGTGAGAAGTGGAGGCCAGATGCACTAAGAAGAAAGCGGCCAAGCGCCCCATGAAGCTGGGAATGCAGGAAGAACTGGATTAAACTGCCAGTGTGAGACCTTCCCGGCAATCAATATATTTACAGTATTGGACAAACCATGTGAGCCCACAGGCCTGGCCAGGCACATCTCACATATACATAATTAGGGCCACAATAAATTCTATTTCAGCCCCCTGTCACCTCCCAAAAGCAAAGATGTTTTCCATCTTTCTGACTTGAATTTCCCTCATTAAGTCAAAAATACCTTGTCAACATTAACTCATGTTTTAGCAGATGTTTCCACTGGTTAACATTCCACTGATTTGCTCTGGTTTTTGCCTCTTCCACAGAAACCTGCCTTTTATCTTCTAAATCTGATTTGTTACCAACCAGCATAAATAGAATATTCACATCTTCTTTTACTATTAAAATAGACTCCCTGGAGTCAGCTGTGGCTGCAAAGGATTCTATTTCTGTAACAGAGATGACACAGAGGAAACCCTCCCCACTCTGCAAGTAGTTGTCTCTAATTGCATTTGTAGCCCTCCTGCCCAGCTGATTCAGGTTTCAACATAGCTATTTCAATGTACTTCAAGAGAGTCTGAGAAATTAAACAACAAGTTTGTTTGTTTGTTTGTTTTGCAGTGGCATTGTTTCAGCCAGTTAAGTATAGAGGTGGTTTGAGGTGAAGTACTAGGTTGGTGCAAAAGTAATTGCAGTTTTTGCAATTATTTGTATCCTTTTAAACTGCAATTACTTTTGCACCAACCTAATAATAGCATCTGATGGGGAGGAGGAGCAGTCATGGTATGTGTGCTGTGAGAGCAGTAGGCATCTATCTGTGTTAGCTCGCTTCAAAAAATGGGCCTGACATACTAATTTAACCTCTTTATTTGACTCAGGTTCTTGACCTAAACCATCTTCTGCTACAAAGATTAAGGGCCTGGTCTAAATCGGTCTCAGAGGCCCTTGTAAATGCATCCATTCCATCGTTGCTAGAATGATCTATTTAAAATGCAAAGTTTGACTTCTCTCTCTGCTGCTTATCAGCTACCCATCATCCAGAGAAAAATGTCAGAGCATCTTAACAGGACATTCAATGTTTCCAGTGACTGTCCCTTGCCTGTCTCTCCAGCTCTCAACCACTGAGCACTCTGTCTCATGCTTTTACTAATAGCCTTGCACTATGCTGTCTCTCATCTCTCTGCATTTGATCATGGTCATAGCCTCTCTGTTTTAAACATACTTCCAAGTCAGTCTTACTGATCCATACCTAGGCGCTCCGGTCACTTTGGGTGTTCTTCCTTGATGTTGCCACAATACCTTGTGAAGCTCTCTATTGCTCCTGTGTGTGTGTGTGTGTGTGTGTGTGTGTGTGTGTGTGTATCGTTCTCCTTTGTTCCATCCCAAACTCTTTGTTCCTAATTTGTCTTAATTTAGTTTGTAATCTAAGCACCCAGAATATTGCCAATTCATACTTGGCACCAAGAAAACAGTTATGAATGAGTGAACAAGGATTAGTTTTTACAGTTCAGTAATATTTAAAGATATTATTTCTTATAAATTACATTTGTACAGCTAGCCTTGCCATCACTAATATTTACTACCTTTCTGTTATGTACCATTCACTCAATTAAAGTTATTCATGTGCATTATCTAATTATATCCTCACAACAATCCTGTGAGTTAAGTATTATTTTAATCCCCATTTGCAGTTAAGGCAATTGAGTATTAACATGATTATGCATATTTCCTAAAATAACAAAACTTGATAGTAGATCCAGCAAGTCAAGCCATATCTGTATGGATCAAGAATATACACCTTTGATCACTGTATCATCCTCAATTTTAAACTACTTTATCCTTTTCATTATTTTGACAGAAAGTTTTCATGTAAGGAAGAATATATATTTCAATGCAATATAAGTATTTACAAGTATAGTTGGGGCTGACTACTTTAAACTTCTACTGCTCTTCAACAGTCTTTAGTATGGAAACAAAATAAAAAGTTTTTTAACTTTTTGAGTTTCTGTTTCCAAAATAATGTTGAAATGATATTGAGACACACATCAATCTTAGGATAATTTGTCAATTTAAGCTAAAGAATAATATTGAGGGTCTTTTAGGGAAGAGCTAGGGGATGTTCAATAGTATAGATTAGTTTACTTATATAATTGGTTAGATAATCATTCGGTTTCACAATTCACATTATAGGCATATTCGTTATGTATGTTACTCTACCAATTAAATTTCAATATGTTATGACTAAATTGTAGAGGCACGTGTATGTATTAGGGGACAGTTTTGCGTAAATCAATACTTCATGCATTCAATTTCATGAGAAGACTCATTTAACTTTATTTTTAGAGGTTCTGGGCCGTTGAAAAAGATCTTAGGGGATTTAGGAGGTTGGTAATTATGGGAGAGAGGAATTGGCTACAAAACGGTGGCTGGAGAGAGTCTTGTCTGTTAAGTACAAACTTGCTGATTATTTAATCTCATTTAGAAGTCTAATATTAATGATGTTTTCTTTTGTTTCTAAATATCAATAGACTTTAATGAACTACTTAGAAATCCTTTATTATGCTTTGAACTATTGATGATATCTCACACACACATACACACACACACCATTGCTGGGAGAGGGGCATACTAACAACAACAACAGAAAGCATCCCAACAAGCCCTGGGAAAAAGTTGAAACTTACATTGTTTTTTTTGTGGGCGGATTGTCAAATGTAAAATGAATAGGTCTGTTCTGAGGTCACAATGAAAAGAAAAAGATCAACGTGACCTCCGGGAAATAAAGGTTATTTGACCTTTGGAGGATTATCTGCTAAAGGCATTGGCCGTGTTTCGGAGTAAAGATTTGACAGGCAGGGAAGACTTCATTTTCCCTGAAGTTAAATATAAAGCCAGAAGCTAAGCCCACACCTTCCCTCAGCTACAGCAGTTGCTGAAATCAGTAGCCTTGATCGATGATGCATTTTCAAACTCAAAACAAGCATCGGTGTCTCCAATCTAATCACATCTCCTAGAGCTGCTGCTTCCTGTGGGAATTTAATTGCTGCGACATTAGACTCCAGACAACAGGCACTTCTCAAGTCTACCCATCAGGGCAGGGACAAAAATCAGTGGGATAGTGTCAAAGCTGTTAGATACAAAACCTGTTCAAAACCCCATGTGTGTAATTTTCCTCTTTCAATTTCAGCAGTAAAATTTAATATATCCTCAATAACAAGTTTAAAAATGCCTCAGTATGATACTAACCATGAAAAATATAAAAAATATATATATTTTTTGCTAAAAACTCAGGCTTATTTCTTCCATGCTCTGAAATGTACTCTGACACACAAAACATTATAGTTTTCTTGTGATCTGTTTTTTATCATAATTTCTGTAGGAAAAGCTGGAAGTTAGATTAACCTTTTTCAAAGGCTTATTGAATTTTCAAATAAACTTTTCATGATTCGGTATTTCTGTATTTGAACCAAAAAGAACAATAAAAAAGAATTTTCATGACCAATAAAACCTAACTGATTTCAGATGTCATGTTCATTAAAACTCTCCAATACACAAAACTCCCTTTTCCACCATTCTCTTAAAGACCCTTCTAATGAGGGAATCTCTTTTGTCCTGTATCATTATAGGAGCTAGAAGGTGTGTGCCATTTTATCTAAGTTATCCTCTTTACAGTGCCAATACCATAGAGAAAATGAACAAAAAAACAGAAAATTAATGAAAATTTAGTAGTAAGACCAAAGTATACATTGAAACTTTAACATAGCAAAACAAAAGATCCATGGTGAAACATAATGTGGAGAAATCTCATATGGTCTATAATAATTATATGGGTTCTCCGTGAACATAAAATGATATTTCTTGATACTGTACAAAGTACCTTAATGTATTTATCTAAGATAGAAACAGGATTTGTTGTTTTTCTCCCCTATTGGGATAGAAGTCAAAGATTTTACTAATAAACTATTATGGACAACAATCGCAACTTTCCTCTAGATCTAAATTCACCCTCTTTAATAAGATTCACATTCTAAACAAGTGTATTGTTATAATTAAAGCTTAAAAACAGGATAACTGATTAATTCATTTATGATTGACATAGTAAAATAGTCTCATATTGCATGCAGTATTTTGTAGTTTAAAATATTTTTATTTTTTTCATACAACTGGCTAAGTTTAGCCCTTTATTATATTTTATTTGGATTACTGTCAGAATCTTTTCCTGAATAATCTCACCTAACCACCATGGCTTAAAGTTATTTTCATGTGTATCACAGTATTTGACAATTTCCAATATTTTGTAAGGCACTGTAACGTCCAATTTATTAATGAGGAAATTAGGGTAAGTTATTTGTTCAAAATCCCTCAGCTAGCAAATTAGGATCTGGAGCTTAACATCAGTATAGTGATTGCAAGTCCAGAATTTTTGCTACCACACACAGTATTTAGTGCTTAGATATTTACTTCTGAGTACTTGCTGACATTTTGTCACTCATTGTTTCAATTATCTATTGCTGCATAATAAGCTACCTTGAAACTTGAAAGATTAAAACACCAGCCACCATTAATTGTCTCTCATAATACTGTGGGTGGACTAGGCTGTTCATTTTACTTAATGTGGTGTCATTTGGGGCACAGGAATGGCTGGAATTTCCAAAATGGCCTCGTTTACAAGGCTATCAGTTTACTCTAGCTGCTGTTTGGGAGATCAGCTCAGGCTGCTGGCTGGGGCCTTTATTCTCCTCCATGTGGGCCTCCTAATATGGCTTCTTTTGTATCCTCACAGCTTGGTGGCTAGGTTTACGTAGGGAAGGCAAAAGTTATAGATCTCTTAAAGCTCAGCCTCAAAATTATAGATACTATTTATTTTGTATTCTATTGGTCAAACCAGTCAAAGAGATACATAGCTATCTTCACCAACCACCCCTCTTTCCCTGGGGCCAAGGTGTTTCCTGGCCCACAGAACTTTCAGTGCTAAAACCAGGGCATTCCTGGCCAAACCTGGAAGGTTGGTTAACCTGGACACCCCATAGTCAAGGATGGGGAAAATAGATTCCACCTTTGACAGGGAGAGGAACAGTCATATAAACAAACAAACAAACAAACAAACAGCGGATATTGTTGTATATCTTTGGAAATAACCTGAGATTCGGTTAAATAGACTTTGTGGATTAGACTGAGAATCTAACCTACATCTGCAACTTTTGTTTTTGTCTTTGTGAAAATTTACTATGAATTTTTAACCAATGTAACTGCTATTGATACATGTTGCTTCTTTATCCAAAAATAAACCATAAAAATGTAATAATCTACTTTTTTAGTAGTGATCACACAGGTTAATACAGGAGTGTTTTCAATTTAACTCTTTCTATGACAACATTATTCTATAAAATTTTCTAGAGTGATGAAAATGTTCCATAATACAGCCTCTAGTCACATGTGGCTATTGAGTACTTGAAGTTTGGCTAGTGTAACTGAGAAACTGAATTATTAGCTATATCTAATTTTAATTAACTTAAATTTAAAAAGCCAGATGTTGTAAGGAGTCATCATATTGGGTTGTACAGTTTCAACATTATGATTCTCTTTAGTCAATAGTAAAAGGAGGAAATGGCACGTACATAATATTGTTAAATTATGTGTCAGGTTAACAATGAGGAGGATTATGATACAGATGGGATGATATAAATAAAGCTTGAAGATGCTTTTTTTAGACATGATGGTAAAGTCAGTGCTTGAACTACTAATAGACAGATAGATAGATAGACATATTTACATGGAATAAAATGCATTGCTTCTTGATTAAGTTTACCTAGATTTATCACATATTGGCCTCTTAACTCACTTCATTCATTTTGGTCTATTCCATATAAAATTTGGAAGGCACATGTGGTACACTGAAAGTGATAATGAAGAATAATTTAGCATAGCAAACTCTGATCCCCATGGACATTGCCAGAAAATTATTCCCTACAATAGTCTCTACATTTGTACAATTCATTCTGTTTGACAATGCTATGTCGGTTTTTTCTGTATCTCCTTTGTTTCAGAATCTTCATTCTCATTGACTAAATCCTTGGAATTGATTTGTCAACAAAATAGTCAATTATCTCCCTAGCAAAATAGGCATTTACATTCCTGAACTTTTTCTTGTTTTGAAGAAAATTAAGTAAATTTCTATATACTATCCTACTATCTAAAGCTGCTGAGTGTAAACATTTATCCTATAATGCCTGTCTTTCTAAAAGAAAATAAAAATCACTTATCTCAGCAAGGGATTTCTCTTGGATAACAGTGAACAGACAGAGAGGACAATGGCATTCACTCACAGTGATCACACCTATTTGTTAAAAGCAAGACTGTCTAGGAAGTAAAATGTTCTCATTGAATTTTATTAGAAATAGGTATTTTTACTTCCTTAATATATCAATGATACTTTTTGTAAATTTGTGGAGCAAAATTGTACCTTTGTCAATTGGTTCTTTTCTTGAACAGATAACACACTGGAATTTCTTAGTGTCTAAATAAAATAATAAGTCCGTGGTTCATCAAGCCAAGAAGGCCCTATAACCATTTTTTTTTTCCTGTTTTGGCTCAAGATTGAAATACAAGTGGAAAGATTTGGAATTACTGGGTATCACAGAATATTCAGGAATTTGTATTTGCCCTAAGAGAACAATTTCTACACTAAAGTAATCCTCCACTTGCTCTAAAACTCTTTGGCCTAGATGCCAGATGAGTCCAAGGAAAGATGCTGGACATCTATCATGTCTCACCTACTTTAATTTTTGAATAGTGTTAGTCTAATTTGTTGATGAATCCACCTTCCTATTTTGATGTTTAGAAAGAAAAGATAAACAAGGTAGTAAGACTTATTTTGTACCATGGCTACTGCTAAGAAATTAAGTTACATGCATGGCACCAGTACAGTTCTCTGTAGGTACTGACACAGGATCATGCATTTACTCTCAATTTTTCAAAAAAAAAAAAAATTAAACCCAAACACTAAAATAAACCTAAAATAGCAATGTATCCTCCAAATCACTTGTTCAATTACTTCTAAATGCTATTTTTGACTTGGGAGGACATTCAGTTAATTCCTCAACTTCCTCCTGACTCCACTTACACAGACATCTAGTTTAGATTCCATGAACCAACTCCTCAGCCACTAATGTACCAAGAGCCTAAACTTCCTACCCTTCTTGAGAGCAAAACCCTCAGAAATGACTTCTCAACTAAAATGGTCAATTACTTCTCTACAAATTAGACTTTGAAACTGCTGGATAAAGTCTACCATTCACATCAAAGTGACATATATTATCATTTTATGTAGGAGAAAACTGATATCACCTACAAACCCTTTACTTACATACGTCAACAGGACACCTTCACATAGATACCACACAGGCATCTCAGATCCTTTGTGCATGGACTTGTTTTTTCCACAAACTACCACTGTTATCTTTAGTTTTCTAAGCACCTAGGAATCCTCCTTGATGTCACCGTCTCCCACATTCATCACAATTAATCAATAACTAAAGTCTATTTTGTCATGTCCCTAATCTAAATATTTCACGAATATACCTAAATTTCTCAAAAAAAGCCTGCTGTTTTACCAGTCGGAGGCACCATTTGATCTCAGCTAGATGATCTTGATGGTATTCTACAGCATCTTTTCCACCAGATTTGGCCCCTCTAAGCTATTATCCACTAAGTAGCCAGGGTGATTTTTCTGAAATGCAATTTGGTGATGTAATTATGTGTATTTTTTGTTTAGATAATTTCAATGTTTTAAATGCCTTACAAACCCTTGAGATTCTGGCCATCATCTACCTCTCAAGCTTAACCTCTTCATTCTTCACCTAGCAATGGTGAACATTTTTCCTCTATGTTTTCTCACATTTTATCCTTCATATTTTCTTTCTTCTCTGTAAACGTGATCTATCTCATTGACAAACCTCTTTGTCTTCCAAGCTCTTTTATTCATCCATGAGTTTATTCCATGAGGATTTTTTTGCTTTTGTTTTGTTTTACTTTTTCTGATTGTTTACCATATGTGAGATATGTAGTATACTGGGGGCTAGGACGTACTAAGTGAATAAAATTAACATCATCTATTAAGTCATAATGGCCATAGTCTAGTATATTTTAGCTCTCAGTTTAAAACATCAAATGTTCTGAAGACAATGTAAGTTACTGTTATGTTTCCTGATAACACTGTATACTTTTTCCATCATAACACTTATTCTTTATGTATGTAATTGCTCATTTCATGCTTTCATACAAATTAGAAACCAACTCTGTGAAAGCAGAAATCATAGTTCTCTTGTTTACAACTATATACCCAGCATCTGGAATATTTTCTAGCACATAGTTGGTATTGAGAAATCTTTTTTTTTTTTTTTTTTTTTTTTTTAATAATGAAATAAAAGGATATATGGATGCAGCTGAACAAATTATGCTAAGATGCATCTATAAGTGATCTGCCCATGACATTGCACTTGTCATTATTTGTCATAACAGTCCTAGAAACATTGAAAATATATTACAAAACTTAGTCAAAAATAGAAGGACTTAAGAAAATATAAAATAATTTGTGTGTATGTGTTTGCTTAAAACAAGAATGTCAACTTCCAAAACAAATTTATATGCTTTAAATATTCATAAAATATAAAAAATAGTAATGAGGTTTTATAAATAAGTCATTCATATATTTATACTGTAAAAATGGTAGAAAAATTAAGCAATTCATAGAAACAATTTTCAGAAATAAAATTCTTCATAAATATCAAGTGTTCATGTTCTGGTAAATACAATTCTCACTTGAAATGACACTAGAAAATAGACATAGTACAGAGAAAAGAAAAATGTGTTCTAAAAAATATTCAAAAGAGGTTCTTTATATATGTATCTATTATTTTAAGTAAATTTACATGTTTACATTATCTGTTGTCTCTGCATGTATCTCTAACTCTGACTTTGAGTATGATCTATGAGACTAGATTTACCAGACTTAGATTTTCACCATATACTCCCAATTATTTAAGTCATCCATTGTGGAAATACTTCCAAGGGAGAAACCTGGTTACACAAGCTCCATTGCATCCACCCAGGAGCTAACTCTGAGAGACTACCCTCTTATAGAACAAAGTGGAAAAGCACAAGGGAAAATGAGTGGGAAGGAAAAACCATAGGAATCCATTCCTGGATAGTAATAGAGCACCTAGGTACAATGCCATTTTTATTGTACTGTATATACTGTTATGAAAATCAAATGGTAACTCACCCAATCTACAGGTCATTTGAGGTTTGAAGTTGAGACCTAAAATATACTAGAGTATGACCATTATGATGTAATGGATAATACATGTGACTCAATTTAAAACTCACATTCTCCAAATTAAATATTGGCAAAAATAAGTTTGGTAAATGGACATTTTTGTTTTGTTGATCACTTTGCTGTGAAAAACTTTTTAGTTTGATAGAGTCCCATATGTTTATTTTTTCTTTTGTTTCCCTTGTCTGAGGTAATATATCAGTAAAAATATTACTGAAGGTGAGTTTATTACTGGTGAGTTTACTTCCTATATTTTCTTCTAGGAGTTTTATAGTTTTGGTTCTTACGTTTAAGTCTTTAATCCATTTTGAGTTTACTCTTGCATATGGCATAAGAAGGTGGTCCAGTTTCATTTTTTTTGTATGTATCTGTCCAGTTTTCCCAGCACCATTTATAAAACAGACTATCTTTACCCCAGTGTAAATTCTTGCTTCCTTTGTCATAGATTAAACGACCATACAGGCGTGGATTTATTTCTGGGCTCTCTATTCTGTTCCTACCGAATGGGAGAATATATTTGCCAATGATACATCTGATAGGGGTTAATCAAAATTTATAAAAAACTCATACAACTCAACACCAAAAACAAAAGCAACCCAATTAAAAAATGGGCAGAATACATGAAGAGACATTTCTCTAAAGAGGACATACAGATGGCCAATAGAAATGAAAAGATACTCAAGGTCACCAATCATCAGAGAAATGCACATAAAAATCACAATGAGATATCACCTCACCCCATTAGAATGGCTATCATCAACAAGACAAATAGCAACAAGTGTTGGAGAGGCTGTGGAGAAAAAGGAACCCTCCCTCATACACTGTTGGTGGGAATGCAGATTGGTGTAGCAGCTATGGAAGACAGTGTGAAGGTTCCTCAAAAAATTACAAATAGAATTACCATTTGACCCAGCAATCCCTCTCCTGTGTATCTACCAAAAAAATCTGAAAACCTTTATCCATAAAGACAAGTGTGCTCCAATGTTCATTGCAGCTTTATTTACGGTGGCCAAGACATGGAAACAACCAAAATATCCTTCGATAGATGAATGGATAAAGAAGTTGTGGTATATATGTACAATGGAATACTAATTGGCGGTAAGAAAAGATGAAATAGGACCATTTGTGACAACATGGATGGATCTTGAGATTACAATGATAAGCGAAATAAGTCAGACAGAAAAAGTAGACAACCGTATGATTTCACTGATAGGTGGTGTATAAACCAAAAACAACAAAAGAACAAGACAAGCAAATGAAAAACAAAAACTCATCGACACGAACAATAGTTTAGTGGTTAATCAGCGGGTAAGGGGAGAGGGGGTGGTAGAAGAGAGTAAAGGGAATCAAATACATGGTGATGGAAGGAGAACTGACACTGGGTGGTGAACACACAATGTGATTTATAGAGGATGTAAATACAGAATTATGTACCTGAAATTTATGTAACTTTACTAACAATTGTTACCCCAATAAACTTAAATTTAAAAAAACTAATCTAAAAAATTAAATTTAAAAAATCTGAAAAAAAGAAAAAATGGACATTTTTGATTTAGGCAGAGAATGAATATATATATATATATATATATATATATATATATATATATATAGAGAGAGAGAGAGAGAGAGAGAGAGAGAAAGCTATCGATATAGATATAGATATAGATATAGATATAGATATAGATATAGATATAGATATAGATATAGATAATATAGATTATGGAAAATATTTTCCTACTTTAGATCATTTACATTGTAAAAGTGAAACCCACAAAATTTCATTTTTTTTAAATTTCCCCACTGTCTAGGAGTACTTGAGGTATAATATTTTGTTGAAGTATTTAGATTATCATTAATTAATTTTCTAATATGTTATACTCTATTACCATATATTATATTTCCTCAGCATCGTATCAAGGGATAACACTTGCTATAGAAAAATCAAAATTATTATAAAAAGAGCAATAGTAAATTTGACCAGTGAATTCACTTTTGAAAAAGTTTGGATAGATTGAACAAAGTATTTGATTCTAGTGGACTCAAGCCTTTCTACAGAGTAATTTACCCCAGACCTAATCTTTTGGTTCATTATAAATGAAAAAAAAGAAAAAACAGGACAAGTTGGTTGCTTTGATCAAGTCTTTGAAAGTATGCTTTAATTTAAACACATTAAATCCAATTGATCTTTTCAACAGTTTCTTGAAAACTCTTAAGACATATACTTTTATCATTTAGGTCTGTGTCATTTGTAGAGTTCTTAATCATGAATAGAGTTCAAACATGGAAATACTGTTAATTACATTAGCCCAGTTTATAGACTTCAGGTGAAGAAAAATGAAGCAGAGAAATATTTGATTTGTTATGTGAGATGCTAGATCAAATAGACCTTTATGACTCTGAAGTTCCTTTGTCTTGATTATTTATTCATTTTTCTTGGGGAAAAAAAGGATATATTTAATCACCTGTGACTATTATGCAAATTATATCAAGAACTACCTTTGTCTTCCCAATAGTAAATTTTACATAATGCAAATATAGAATACTTCAAGTCGTTAAATTCCCATGAGAAGTTTCTCTTTGATCAGAAACTGTGTTTACATGTTCTATCATGCTTCTATTACAGAATAGAGATGCCTGCCCTCAACGCCCCAAAGGAAGTAACAAAATAGGAATTAGTGGACAATATTAATACTAATTCCAATGATGTGATCTTGTTCAGACTGTCTATCCTCATGGGCCCATTATTTCTACCTTAAGTGAAGCAATAAGGAAATCAGAAAATCTCCCCCCATTGGCGTCTCCATGTCAGCCAATTGTCCTGGTGATCTGAGACAGATCAGAGATTCAGTAACTACTCAGATATTATTTATACATCTGTATTTCCCTATCACTTATCTTGCTCCCATACTGTTTAAGGTACTAACGATACATCAGTGAATGGAACAGACACAATTGCCTGCTTTCAAGAGTTCTGAGCAGATTATGAAGACGCTATCAACCACTATAAGGACATAGGTATTTAATCTGAGAAAAATGTGAGACACTATAAGATCTTGAATAATAAATAAGACATCATGTAACTTGTGTTGTAGTTTATGATCTGATTTCTGTGTGGATATTAAACAGTGAGAAAAAAGTGAGAGCAAGGAGATGAGTTAAGAGGATATTACAATTAACAGTGAGACGTAATGAGGGAAAAAAGCAGTAAGGAATAATAATCATGCAGGATATACTGGAGGGTGTGCCAAAAAATGTATACATGTGGACACTTTGGTCAACGTTGCTCAAACAACAGTTCGCCGTAATCAGAAGTGTCTGGATGCTGATGGCAACCACTTTGAGTACCTCTTGTAATTGCAGAAGTCAAACGTGACTTGTATTCATCTTTGTTATCAGTATATATCGAGTATTACAACTTTAACACAGTTTTGAAGTTGCATTGGGAGAGAAAGAAAAGTGAGTTATCCGAATTTCAAAAAGTTTTCAGTTTTTTAAATTTGTTCTAATCATTTTAAAATGACTTTAGAGCATATTTCATCATATACACTAAATGTTTTCTGTAACTGTGAAATATGGGCAAATAATTTTCACATGTATTACTATTAACAATTAGTATGTAAATCAAATCTGATTATTTGGTGCTATGATTGGGTTAAAATGTTAATAGCTCTATTAGACAGCTATTTCTGCAATGATGTTTAATAAACAACTCTAAACTTTTAATGGCTTTATGACAGCATATGATTACTGTTCTTGCTCTTGTGTTGTCTGGAGTGGTTCAGCTTCGAGGTACAGAAGGGATTCATGATTTTCTGCCTATCTCTCATTCTGAGACCAGTGACTATTTCTCAAGGTAGATGTTAGAAACATAACAGGATGATCAAAAGTATAAGCTCTTGGGGAACAAGCAACTAAAACTTCCTGGGTAGTGAAAAAATACTTCACAAAGGTGTGGTATTGATAATATTTAATCTGAATCTTAAAGGATAAATATAATAATATTCCAGAAACAGAGAAGAAGTATATTCGAAACTATGAGTATATGAACTATCTCATATTATGTGTATAGTTTTTCTTTGATTTTTTATATAGACAACAGTTTAGATCAAAATTAATTTATTAATTCAATCAAGGATAACCGACAACTATGTGCCAGGCAGTGTGCTAATGATATAAATAAAATGGAAAAAAATAAATAGACGTGGTCCTTATTCTCCCAGACCTGTGAGAAAGATATTCAAATAATCACATCAATGAATATCTCATTACAGACTCAGATAAGGGTTCTGAAGGACATTTTCACAATTCTGTGAACATATGCCATAGAGAGCTTGGTTTACACTGGGAGCAGTAGGCACAACGGCCCTAAAAAGTGATGCTTTAGGGAAACATATGAAAGAGTTAACTGGGGGAGGGGGGAGGGAGAGTTTAAAGCAGATAGGAAATACGTGCAAAAAACATGGGATTGAGAAATTATTGGAAATGGCATGGTATGGGGGAGTAAAAAGGGGGTTTCTGTTTCATGCTATTTTCTATCTTTTCTCAGTTTTTTTTTTTTTTTCTTCTTAGTGGTATGCACACGGTTTCTCAATTGGTCAACACAAGATGAAGAGATTAGAAAAATCATCTTCTAAATAAAACACTTGTTTGCCTTTATTTTATAGTTTTCTGTCATCATTTCATTAACAACTGATTCTGAAGGATAGCTGAACACAGAAACCTGATTTACTTAGGATCTTGAAACATGCAAATATTTATTATAGTTGTGTTTTTCCCTCTCCATAAGCATCATGATGTGAAGTAATTAGTGTCTAAAAAGGAAAACATTTATTCTTTGGGGTGAACAGGTGATAGCACTTATTTGTTTCCTGTGTATGCTCTTATATTTCATTTACATATATTTAATAAATGAATAAAGATGTACTATAAAAGGCATGCTTAGACTAAAAATGAACAAATGATTAATCATATCCTTACAAATAATCTCTTCCACAATAAAATTAATTTTCTCAAAAATATCCACTTTATTTAACTTGGTATTCTCAAATAGAAAACTAGAAATTTCCCTCGGCCAAAGTATGAGTCTGTGTATGTGTGTTATAAGAGGGCTTCCTAGTCATGTGTCTCTCTTAATACATATGACAGTTGACATCCAACGTAGTGAAAATAACATAGCTATATTTATTCATGATATAGGCTATGTCCATGTTTTATATAGTACATGGGTAAACAGTATGTCATGGGTAAACAGTATGTCATGGGTAAACAGTATTATATAAACATAATGTTGGTTCCACATGGATTTTTTTCATGTCATTGTTACAGCCAATGGTCAGATACATTTAATTTGCCTGTTCTTCTAAATCCCTTTTTTAAGTAATTGATTTTTGTAATGTCTAACCCTGACACATAATATGGAGGCATTGGCAGGCTTATCCAAATTTAAGTGAAAGAGTTAAAATAAAATAATCCCGAATAATATAAACCCAACATACTAATGTTCCAAGATATATTAAAGATTTGATCAGAACTAACTTTGATTCTAGTTCCAGTCCCCTTAAAATATCTAGACCCAGAACTGTAGAATAATATAGAAAGTCTTATAATCCTGGGTCTTCTCTGCTCTAATGAGCCCTGAGAGTTAGAATAAACATTGCAAAGCCACTAGGAAAGTAGGATGGCACAGCAACGTTGTTATTAAAAAAACCTGCATTCAAATTCCAGCTCTCCTACATACGAACTTTGACCCTGAGCAAATAAATGCCTTAACCTGTCATAATATCAATTTCATAACTTCAAATGAGTACTGCATTGCTTTGCATAGGAAGTTTGTTGTGAAGAACACAAAATGTAATGTATGTAAAGGATTTAAATCAGAATCTGACATTCGAGTAGCTAATATTATAGAAATAATACAACAGAAATTCAGGTATGTTCTAGTGTAGTACTAGTTAATCTTCAATCTTAATCAATATTTTGATTTCTCTAGAGTTCTGGTTTTTTTTATGAACCAGAGGTTATTGTAAAGCTTACATGATAGCACAAAGATGTTTCAAATGCAGATATCCTTAGAGATTTTCGTAAGATATCTTTGCAGGCATGGCTTAACATCAACCGCTTGATGCTGGCAGCCACAGTTGGCAGCCTGGCAACTAGTGTCCTTGTCTACAGCCTGTGAGAGTTGCTGGCGCTCCTGCACTCCACAGTGCTTGCCCAGGCAGGGACACACTGTTACCAGTGGAATTCCCAGGCTTTTCTCATACGGCAGATTTTCAAACTACTACTGCAACAAAGCCCAAGGCTGTGACTCCCAAAGCCCCATAAATTGGGAGACTCTTTTGCCAAAAGCCCCTTTGTTACGGCAGACAGAGAGCCCTATCAAGGGACATCTTTAGGGAGCTCTGTGCTAAAGCTTGGCAGGCAGCCACTTTGAGAGGGTTTTGAGACCTGATTTTTATATTATTCTAGAATTAAAGAAAAATCCACACACTCACAGTTTGAAAACCATTTGTCATGTTCCCTTTCAAAATACTTTGTCACATGGGTTTAATGATACAAATACCTGAAGCTTTAAAATAGTTTGGTGTTAGAGAGAGAGCGAGAGAGAGTGAGAGAGAGAGAGAGAGAGAGAGAGAGAGAGAGACTAGTCCAGTTCTAAAATTCAGTTTTCTTTGAGAACGAAAGAAGACTAAAACTACAGGAAAAAATATAATTCTTATCTATAAAAACAGCAGTGAAATACTGACTGAATCAGGAATTCACGGAATCAGGGTTATATACCAGATATTTGGCTTTGTGTTCCTTTTAAAATAGCATTCCTGTCCATTCTTATTAAGTTTGGACTGTTCCCAAGAGTTCCTTTGTGGCTAATTTAACACCTGTGAAGTCATGGTGATACTAAGTATAAATTCATTGCCTACTGCATGGATAATTTTATTTTCCTCCAAAGTTATTGCAATAATTAGTGAAATTTCACAAACGTTCATATTGGTTTAAATCACTTAATTCATTTTTTCCATCAATTAATTAGAGAATAATTTTATGACTTAAATAAAAAACTCTTTGATTTCATATATGAAAAGCTAGGTTGGAAACAGAACTGTTTAACATATAAAAAGCACTTAAAATACTGTCTGGAAGAAACTGAGCACAAATTAAAACATTGTATGAAGTTAAAACTTAATGCTTTCTTCCAGTCTTCTCACATTTAACCTCCTTTTACCCTATCAAATGCATTTTCTGATACATTGTTGGGATGGCTGTTGCAAAAATGATCCTGTTTGTTAGATAAGCCTATCATGATACATTATCATATAGCTATATGATAATAATAATAATAATAATATAATAATATAATATATAATTATATAGACTAGATGCTTTTATTATTTTTGTAGGTTCTATTATACATGCAATATTTTGTAGTTAGACAGAAATCAGCAAGATAGAACCTAACTGTAGCCTAATAGAGTACAACAAATTTGGGAAACACTAAAAGTAATAGATGATGAAAATGTAAGTTATTCTAGTTTATGGAATTTTAAGTACATTCAAAGAACTTAAAAATATGTTCTTATTAGAAGCAAACTAGAGTTAACAACACATCTCTAATGCATATTTAACATGCTAAAATCTTTAACTGGGGGTTATATACATATAAATCAGATATTGTAGTTTAAAAATAAAATATGTCAAGCACTTAAGCATTGTTCACTATAGCACAAGATTTCTTTTTATTTTATTTAAGCACACATATCTCTATGCATCTGGAATTTAAGTAGTATTAAATTCTATTAGAGTTTTCTTTACTTGTAAGAAAAATAAAGAAAATCAAATGGATGTTATTTACAATTAATATTTATTCTGTGCCTAGTATGTATCAGATATTCTTTTCGGTTTGGCCAAATGTTAAGTGTAATACAAATTGAAATTAGATTATATCAAAATTCTCATATTGAAATACCTACAAGAGCCACAATAGCAATGTAAATGAAGGAAGCAGGATGGATGTAAAGAACTAGGGACTGGTTAGGACTTGTAAAAGAGAATATATCTTCATCTAAAAGCATTCAAACGTACAAAAATTATAAATACTTTGTGGATGAAGATCAATATATTTCAAGGTCTATATTGGTCAAAAAGACAGGAAAGAATTTCTCTTTAACATTCACAATAGAAATTATACAGTTATCAATTCCTCATTACGAAAGCAAAATGCAAACATTCATGAAAAAGCATTTGCAAGACATGTAGCCAAACTTAGAAGTAAAGCATGGCAAACAGATTCAATCATCTCACCTACTTATTCAAAATATCGTTGAGTGATTTCTGTGGGCTAGACATCATGCTAGACATAGAACAGAAAGGACAGATTTTGTCCTTAGCATTTTAAACTAATAGTTCATAGACATGGACAAAACAGAATGCATAGCAAGTCTAAACGGGGAAGTAGATCTGAATGACCTTCTGCTACTTCCATGATCAGACTCAATTAGATAACTTTTCCTCTTAAAACAACACAGCAAGTTCACCAATATTCAATTTGCCAAGTCCAATGATTCCGTGCCCTCATTCAAGATTTTCAGCAACTTGACATATTATATCTTCTTCCTTCTTAAAACATTTCTCTTATTTGTCTTCAAGCATACCACAATCTGTTTTTACCTCATTTTAAATATTTGAGAGACTCAGTCTTTGGTCCTCCTCCCTTTTTCATCTAAGCACTCTGCCTGGTTAATTTTATCCAGCTCATTGCTTCAAATACTATCTATATGCTGATGACTCTTAAATTAATAACTTCAAATCAGAATGCTCCCCTGAACTCCAGACACATATATCCAAATTCTTACTCAAGGTGTCCTTGCATATGATGGATAGGTATCTCAAACTTAATGTCAAATAACTCGTGATCCCCCTTCAATTCCACTTCCCAAACTTGTTTCTCTTTAGATCTACTCATTTCAATTAATCGTACCACTTACCCAATCGCTCAATCTAAAACCCAGAATTAACCTTGAATTCTCTCTTTCACATCCATATTCAATTCATCAGAGATCTTTGTCAACTCCTTTATTTCTCATCTCTTCCACCTCTCATTCAGATCATTTTAAGTATCTCACATACATATTGTTGAAATCTTTGTTCAGAAGTCACCATTTAAGATGTTCATTCAGTGTCTTCCCATCTAATATATCCCGGCCATAAGCACTCTCTGTTTAATTATCTTCTAATATTTAACACTATTTGAAATTATCTTAATCATATTTTTTAGCTAACTTGTTTATTTTCACCTCCTCTAGCTTAAAGATCCATGGGGGGAAAAAATAGCAAAGCTCTTATCTTCTGTATTAATAGCATATTCCAAGTGTTAATAAAAGCACCTACAATGAATGAGTAATGGGCTTTAAAATAACATAATGGATTGGTTTGTAAAATAATTCTTATATAAATCAGAAATCTTAGCCATTATCAAGCTTTATAAAAACTTTTAAAAACATAAGTTATCAAGAGACTCAGTCAAGCAGAGAGGCCTGGAACATTGATGGCTGCTCCCCAAATTCTCCATCCCTTCACTAGACATGCATTTTCTGGCCCAGTGTAGACAGTCATTACATGAGTTACATACCCTGTTTCCCCAAAAATAAGACCTAGCCAGACAATGTGTCTTTTGGAGCAAAAATTAATTAAGCAAAAATTAATATAAGATCCAGTATTATATTGCATTGTATCATATCATACCATATCATATCATATCATATCATATCATATCATATCATATCATATCATGTTATATTATAAGACCCGGTCTTATAGTAAAATAAGACCGGGTCTTATATTAATTTTTTCTCCAAAAGACATATTAGAGCTAGGTCTTTGGCTAGGTCTTCTTTCAGGGAAACACGGTAGATTATTAGCCCACATCATGGGGAGAAATTAGTTTGTGAAAAATCTTCATTCTGTATTCCAGTATATGTGACCTTTTCCAGGAAGAATGTGTCATAAAACCACAGATTCTGGGTTTTAATTTCTACTATAAACAATGTCAAAACAAGGACACTTGTTAAAAACATTTTACAGGTAAAAGACCACCTTGTTATCAGTAATCATGTTAACAAGATTAGACTGGCTTCTCTGCCTTCTTTCTCTCCACTGCCAATGTACCCAGTATAATCATAAAAGTGGATCCCATTCTAGCTGCTTTAACTGCTTCCTCAGTATGCATGGCTAGATCACAGAGGATGAGGGTTTGATTAAAGAGATAAATAATTACTAGATCATGGAGGGACTTGTATAGCAGGACAGAGAGCTTACATTTTATCCACTGAAAGGTTTTGAATGAGGAAATGAAGGAAATAATCAGATTGGGATCTTTTGAAAAAAATCACTCTTAGAGCCTCCTACTTTGTTTTTCTGTCTTTAATCTCATAGCTCTCTGGAATGTTACCAAAATCTTCAGAGCACATTCCATAGAATTGGGTCTATGGGCATTCTGGTCTCCATTGTAATCTCAGGGGAAAGACTATAGAGCAGGATGTTTGCTCTAAATTCAGTATCAATACGCTACCACATTCAGTTTTTTTTTGTTTTTTTTACTTGTACTTTTCTAAGAGCTTTTGTTTTATCATGAGTGGGTATTGAATATAATCATTTTCTTTATCTAATGAAATGGTTACATAGATTTTTCACCTTAATTTTGTAAATGTGAAGAGCTAAATTGGTTGATTTATCAAAAGGTAAATTAATACTATGAGTAGGAATAAATCTAACTTTGAGGTGTTTTCCTTTTCCTATATTTTTTAATACAAATTGCTATATTTTCCAAGACTTTTGCATCTATTTCTTAAAAGAGATTGGCCTGTAATTTTACATTCTTATATATTATAGTTAACTTTTGGAATCAAGTTTATACTAGCCTTATATGAGTTATAAAATTCTGCCTTTTTAAAAATTTTTTCTAGATTAGCATTATTTCTTCCTTATATAAATCCACTGAAAAACTCATCTGGGTTTAGGCTTATATGTTTGGGAAAACTCCTCTGAAAAAGTCATCTTTCCTTCTGTAAATGCTTTTGTTTCCTATTATGCATTCCATTGCTTTAATAAGTATACAATTATGCACATTTCCGATTCCTGCTTGACTCTGTTTTGACAAGTTGTGTTTATGTAAGAGTTTTCCATTTCATCTAAATTCTAGTTAATTAGTGTAATATTTTCCATAATATCTGTTTTCCTTTTTGATATTTGCAGGCTCTATAGTGATGTCTCCTTTAACATTCTAGGATATGTATCAGTTTTATTAAATTAAAAAAACAGCTTTAGTTACCATTGATTTTCTATATTGTGTATTTGTTTTATTCATTTTTGCGCTTACTTTTAATGTTTCCTTCCCCTTTTAAGGGGAGGTGATTTATTAGCTTTTTAAAAAATTATTAAGATATATATTTAAATAATAGATTTTCAGCATTTTTTGTTTCCAATAAGTCCACTTAAGAAATAAATTTCCTTGAGGTATTGTGTTAGCTCATTTCACTAATTTTGATGTTATAGTATGTGAAAACAAGGTTAAATGTTATAACACATCAAGAACACACACACACACACACACACACACACACACTGTGCAATCAAAAAATATGGTAAATGTTTAAATTTTAAAAAATATTGCAGTAAAAGACACATTGTCATTAATTCCCCTTAAAATATCACCCCCCCTCCCCTTCAAACACACTTATCCCATGGTTCTTTCTGCTTTCTGAAGCAGTTCTGGAAGTCCACTTTTGTGAGATTTTCCATCATGACAACGCTCCATGTCACACATCGCTTCTGGTACAGCAATTTCTGTCAAATAAAAATATTACAGTGTTTCCTCATCCACCTTACTCACTGGATCTGGAACCCTGCGACTTCTGGCTCTTTCCCAAAATCAAAATTACCATGAAAGGTAAATGTTTTGAATCAATTCAGGACATTGAGGCAGCCACAACAGCACAACCAAAGACACTCACAGAAGAGTACTTCCAGAACTGCTTCATAAAGTGGCAAGAATGATGGGATAAGTGTGTTCAAACGAAGGAGGAGTATTTTGAGGGGGATTAATGGCAATGTGTTTTCTACTGTAAACATTTTTTTTATTATTTAAACATTCCCCACATTTTTTCATCACACCTGATACATACTCATATATCCTCATTATGAAGATGCAGGCTATTTGGAAGTATATTTATGAATATTTAAATATTTGTGGAATTTCAATATATCTAGACTTCCTAATGTCCCAGTATTGAGTAATTTTTTTTAAATTTTATTATAAGCAGTACATTTTTTTATAGAGGGCTAAAAATCTTTGTCTTTTTATTGGCATATAGTATAGTTATATTTGTTGCAATTACTGATTTTACTGCTATCATTTTACTAGTTGCTTTTTGTTTATCCTAGCTGTTCTTTGTTCTGTTTTTTCTATCTTGACTTATTTTGGATTAATATTTCTTCATCTTTCTCATCTATTATTTTTTAGTTATAGTTTATTATTCTTTTAGTGGGTAACCAAGCAATTACAACCTATATCCTTGACTTATTAACATCTATTCTAAACTAGAACTTTTATCATTTGTAAAATAATGCTAAAACCTTAGAACTTTTAATATCCATTTACCATTTGTCTTTCGCAGGAAATAGACTTGATTGTACATATATTTTAAATTTAACAAAATGTTATCACTACTCTTTCATTCTGACAATATTTTTGTTTAATAAATCTTCTGTTTATCGTTTGCATAGCTGTTTATGTCTTTCTGCATTGTCATGCTTCCTTCTAAGAAACATCTTCCTTCTTCCTAAAGTACACTCCTAAGTACTTATTTTAGTATAAGGTAATTATGACAAACTTTCATAACCTTTTTGCTTGTCAGGAAATGTTTCTCTTTTACCTCAATTTTGAAAAAAAAAAAATTGTTTTTAGTCAATACAGATTTCTATGCTAGTGGTTATCTTCTTTTAAAATTCTGAAAGCCATCCCAATTTTTTCTACTTTTACTTTGTGGGAAAGTTATTTAGTCATTTTTTTACTGTTGCACTTTAATGTTAATTCATGTTTTTTCTTTGCCTTTTCTGAGTTCCTCTTCATCTTTAGTTTCCAGTCACTTCATTATGATGTACCTAATTTTCTTCTTCTTTTATTTACATTTGTCTAGATTGTTGTGTGCACTTGCATGTGCATGTAATTTTGTTCAGGAATTCTATATCTCTTCTATTATTTCCTCAAGTTCCTACCCCTTCCCCCCTTGCTCCAGTCTGGATAACTTTTACTAACATATGTTCCAGTCATATGTCACTAATCATTTCTTTCCCTCTGTGTCTTTTGTTGTAAAGCTCATGTATTACTCACGGAATTTCAGCATTTTCTTTTCCCAATTCTCTTGTAAAACTTTTCATCTTGCCATATATGTTCTTAGATTCAACACTTTTACTTCAATGTCATTATTTTGTAATGTGCGTATGTATTTCCTATGGATCTGTATAAACCTTTCCCCTTTTGTTTATTTCAGTTATGTCTTTCTGTCTCCTAGCATGCCTGATAATTTTGTTTGAATGTTGGACATTGTGTACAAAATATTATAAAGGTTCTAGATTATGATATATTTTTCCAGTAAAGAATTGATTTTATTCTATGAGGGACTTAAAAGACAGACATTGTGATGAGTATTATCCACTTTCATACCTAGTGGCAATTGTTACCAACACTTTCAAGTTCAAGGATACAAGTAATCAAGAGGCTCAGTGAAACAGAGAAGTCAGGGATATTGTGATAAACTCTCCAGATTCTTCATCCCTGCATTGGGCATGTGCTGTCTATTGAAATCAAATTAAAATAAAAAAATCACCATCCTTTCACAGAGAGGCTTCTTTTGGACCCTGTACCTAAAAAAAAGGACTTCTCATGAACATAATTTTTATCATAATGCAACTATAATTTAATGAATATTTTTATAACCATTTATCTCATCTGCTAGATTCCAAGCATCTTTTGTGGCCTGCAGGATTTATTCCCTCCTTAAAAGAGAATTCTGCATCTTAGATTAACTTTATATGTAAAACCTATCTGTAAGTAGGTTATTCAATTACATTGGCATTTAGAATATAGATATCCAACTACTGGCCCCTGTGTCAGCACTAATTAAGACTTTTCTTGGTACTCGATATTACTTTGAAGAGAGAGAAGATAGATATTGACTGTGAAAATACTCCTGAGTAGAAATTTTTCTAGTGAGCAGAAGGCCAATGATATAAAAGAGAATATTTAAATGCATGTTGTCTCCACAAAGCTGAAATGTAGGCAGATAGCTTATTGCTGTTTTAATGGCACCTTGCAGAGATGACATTAACATTTGATTTACATGAGTGTCCTTGGGCAGAAGCAATTGTGACTACTCATATCCACTGATAGGAGCTGAATTAGTTTTAACCTCTCAAAGAAATAATCTAGAAGTCATAATGAAGAGCTAAATGCAGATGTCCACTTAATACACAGTGGTACTTCAAGCAGTAAGAAAGAGATTGCAGCATAATAGCATTTATACCTATTAAATAGCTGTACTATAAAGACTCAAGTGAATTTATAACATTTTTGAATGTGATAAACTAGTCACAGAATGGGACTCTGTCATTTTAAAGTAATCTATGATTTAGGAATCATGAGACTATACGGTTAGAAAACTCTAGAGCCATAAACTCAGATGCCTTCAGGGATCACTAAGATTCTACATATGAAGTAGCCAATATGACATTTTGAGGGATAGAACTATGATTAATTAGAAAGTACAGATCTTTGTGTAAAGACAATCAAATTCAGTGCTTTAGATTATTTTGCTAGCCAAATAAAGTACGTACATAACTCAAACTGACCCATAAGCTACTGGTTTTTGATCTATGATTCTAGTCCAACCTCTTTATATGTGAATCACACAATTTTTAGATAAGCAGGTGACTTGCCTAAGATCACATAACACATTTCTAGCGAACATGAGAATCGTTCTTCTAATAACATCTTTCAGTTATCGAACTTCCTTAGTCCAAAATAGTTATAAAGTCCTGTTTTGCATGATCTAATTAAGATGCACAATGTATATAGAAATTACTGTCTTCCATGTTTATAAATAGAAATATCAATGCTCTAAAATGAAGTGAAACTGGTGTATCCCAGAATACAGAATAATACATTTAAGTAATTGAGCACCAAGTTCCATGTGGATTATAGCATCAATAATTATAAAATTCTCTGATAGAAAGCCTAAGTGTAGTTGGTTAAATAGTACCCCACCACCACCACCACCACGACAAATTCATGTCCATCCAGAATCTCAGACTGTGACATATTTTGAAAATAACATTTCTGTAGATGTAGTCAGTTAAAGTGAAGTCATACTGGATTAGTCTGTGGGCCCTGAATTCAAGGATTAGTGTACTTATAAGAAAAGGACAGACACATGAAGACACACAAAAAGGAAAGCCATGTGACAATAGAGGCAGATTGGATTTCATGCAGCTACAATCCAATGAATGTCAAGAATTGCCAATAACCACCAGAACCTAGGATAGAGTCATGGAACAGATTCTCACTCAGCGCCTCCTAAAGGAACCAACCCTGCTGATATCCTGATTTCAGACTTCCAGACTCCTGAACTATGATAGAAAATGATTGTTTCTCTAAACCAGCAGTCAGTGGCACTTGGTTACGGAAGCCCAGAGAAATTAATGCATTGAGAAAAAATACATTTTATGTTACTGATATAGTAAATAACAACATGTTTAGCAATTTCCTTACCTTATTTAGGAATCTCAGAAATATATCAGAATGAAAGAGCAATGTGTATCCCAAAACCACTAACTTCTTTTTCACCACATTAATTTTTTCTCAATGTTAAAAGGTATTTGTTTACTTTGATTTCAAAGCCATCTTCACTAGTTTTAAGGCTTACAGTTTAAATACTTTTTCAGGAGGAATATTATTCACTAAAACAAAAGAAACACTTATATTTTAGTATCTCAAAAATTCTCACAACCTACAATCATAGTCTTGTTCCACTAGCACACAGGCACTGATAAGCTACCAAAAGCAAAACCACATTTTCCTATATTTTCACAGACTCAGGAGTTGGTCTAGTAAGAGGATAAAAGTCTTAATGTGAGTGACAGCTTATATAGAGTCTCTGTCAAGTGAAGTGGCAGGATCTTTGATTTTTGAAATTCAGGAATCCAAGTTCTAGATGAGTTGGCATTCTTCCTGTGTGCATTTCACCTGAAAATAGTGATGTCTGTACATAGAAACTGAAGTGATCCAAGGAAGGACGATAGGTATTTAAAAGTATGTGTAACAACATTTTCAGTGAAAGAGAAAAGAAAAATAGCTAAACATTTATGATGGTGATTGAATATTGAAGTTGATGATGGTGATTGAATATTGAAGTTGGATTTAAATTGGAGGCTCCATAGATGATTTTATTAAATCTTTCAACAAAAAAATGAAAATAATACCATTTGGTATGAGATCATAACAATCATAAAATATATAAATATTAAATTGTTGTAGTTAGTAGATAGGCCCATCATATATTTTAAAATCTACAAGAAACCGTATAGTATTATATTTTCAAAACCTACATTTATAAAGCATGTTGACTACCACCTCTACTATGAAATCATGTTCACTCATTTATTAAACTGCAGCATATATATATATATATATATATATATATATATATATATAATTGATTTGGTTAAGAAGAATCTGAATTTGAAAATAAGACGCATTTTAGTTCAGTAATATGGAATTCCTAGTTTTCGATGCAGATTATCTAGTTTTAGGATAAACTTAGATTATAATTTCAGGAATTTGTTGAAAGTAAGGCCAAATTTTATATGTAAAATTATTATTATCATTAATACTCCAAATATGGAAAGGCTCCAATTCAGGAACAGATCTAAAACATGATTTATAACTCACTTAGAACTACCAAGATTATTCATAAAATCCAACTTAATCCATAATGTAGCCAAAATGTAGAACACATAATGGTCTAAAATCTACTATAATATTATTTCTTTGGGAAAAATCACTGTGTTTTTAGTTAATAAACTTGTACCTTACCCAAAATATTCTCTGTGTTAGATTCTGACTTTGGAAGATTCCTTTCTCATTCTCACCCATGTTAAAGTCTCCTCAAGTCCCCTTCCGCGGTAGGATCTGAGAAAAAACTAGAACTTGGATAGCTATCAGAGTGGGGAATTTGGGGATTTGTTTAATAATAATTATTAGTATTATAAATATTTGCTTAGTAATTGATTTGCTCAATAGTAATAATAATAATAACGGCCTTTATTAAATAAGTCCCCACACAGATCCTTCTATAGTAAATATAGCCCAATATTGTCAAAGCATTAACATTTCAGGGACATTTATATTTCAGCTGTGGCCTAATGTTAGCACTTCCTATAAGGTAAATTTTAATTCTTACATCATACATCATTATAAGGTGATATCTGAAATCAACATGTTGGTTTATCTACTTTTAGATTTGTCCAGTATTATATGTATAAATTCCGTGAATGTGTCTCATGGTTTTACCCAGAATTTTAACTACATGTAAAAAGTACAGTAAAAAGCACTAGTGAAAATATTGAATAAAATAGTCTATGAGCTATCTTAGCTAAGAGGGATATTTCAGAAAAAAATAAGGTCAATGATTACTTTATATACATAATAACAAACAAACAAACAATTAGAAGGGACAACAGCTAAGTGTTGAAGGCTGTACAATGTGATATTCCAGAATAGAGGGTATCGTGTTAGTAATCCACATTTATTTTATTTCACTCCTATTTTAAATTTTAAATTGCTGGCTTTTAAAAAAATGTAATCCTCCTCTCTCTTTTGCTCAGCTATTATCATGAACAAATGGCTATTATGTCAACTCTTTAAACACCTTTGTTAGCCATCTCACTCCACAGGCATATGACAATACTTGATTGGAGAATGAAGTCATCATAAGAGAATGAAAGGAAAAGAAATAAAGCAGAAATTTTAATTGAAGTTTCTAATGGGGCAATTATAGTGGTCATTGGAGAGGGCTGTGACATTAAATGTTTTTGATTAAAAGCTGGGTAAACTAATAACTACCTATGTGATTATGATCAAGTTTCATTATCTAAGATCATCCCTCGCCTTTTTTTAAGTGGGAAGAATAATACTACCTATCTTACAGATTCATTTGAGAAATAGATGATCCATATAAAGTACTTAGAACTATCCCTATTATATATTGATAGCTAGTATATGACTTGGTGAATAATTTTATAGGAGAAAACAGTAAAAATTTAATTTCAAATTTTATGTCTTAGTACAATTAACACAGATATGGAAGTGTAAGAAGGTAAGTTTAGTTTTATATGTCCTTAGAACTTGTTAACAGTGGAGAATCTGAGTAGAATTTATTGAGATATAACTGGGGATTTAAAATCAAACTTTAGCTGAAAATTCAGTATTAGAAATATAAGAACATATGAAACACTTGTAAGATAGAAGAATGAGCACTATACTGGAAATGAGACATAGCTTTGGTTTTATCAGTCATTTATCATCCTCGAACCACATTTTTCTTAACTAACAAAGAAAACTTAGAGACTATACAATTTCTGAGATCTCGTCCAGCTTTAAAACTACATGGAGATATAGATTTTTATGGCCATCTATGACTAATATTGCATGTTTTGTAGGAATCTTTGAGCTTTTTAACTCAGTGAACTATTTCACTTGGGCTAAAGGTATAAAATTAACTTTAATATACTAATAGCATAACTGTGGTTCATTGCAATTATAACTATAAAATTATTGCTTGAGGGATCAAATATTCAAAATTAATCTAATTGCCAAGAGAATTATAGAATTCAGTTTAAATTATTATGGTTGAACCAAAGTCTGTGGAGGCATCATCATAATTAACTTAATTAAGAAAAAGAAAGATGGTAGGAACAAGTTTTATGAAATAAATTACATTTGAATTTCAGTATTTTAAATGGAGAGTTACAGATATATTGAAATTTGGGATATACTTCACTCACATTACTTCATCTATTATGGTCCAGTGTCTTAAAAGAGTATAGCTGCTTTCAAAGAAACTATGAGGATAAAGAAACAAACCCAAATTTCACATACTTAAAATAAAAGAGAAATGTATACCTCATCTAACTGCTAAGGGGAAGAGTTTTTGCTTGTTTCACATAACTTTTTTCTAATTAAAAAGAAAATTATATTACTGATAGTTATGAGAACTCAAAAATAGAAATGGAGAACAAATCATCTGAGCCTATGATAGCATTTATTATGCTATAATAATAAAAATTAGATTATCCAAATAGAGTACAAATTTAAAGACATTTTATTTGATTTTTGATTTTTAAATCTATTTTGTCATTTACTCTCAAAATGATTAATTCAATTAATATGAAGGTGCATATACTTTGAACAATATTTTATACTAATGTTTGGTACAGGGGTAGAAAATCATGGAAAATAATTGCAAATTCTTATAAAATTACACCATCTTTAAAGCTTATTAAAATATTATAGATAATGTTCTGAAATCATTTTAAGCAAGATGGTCAGAAACCATTTTCTGTTGAACCCTGATATTGCTACATAATTGTATGTCCTCTCATTCTTATATAATTCATACACTGACATTTTTGTGAGTATAATTTCAAACTCCAGCAAGAAAATTTATATTTAAAGTATAAACCTTAGTTACAAAAGGCCAATAGATTTCTAAATATATTTTTGAAAGCCTTTCCTATGTGATTAGGATGTACGATTTTTGAAATTCTGTAATGTTTTTAATAATCCTATGATTCTTTGTTTCTTGTTTGTTTTAGTTTTTCTATTTCACTACAAGTACAACTGTTAGGAATAAGGAGTACCAGCATCATCACACACAAAAATAATAGTCAAAAACTCTTCCTTTCTGTTTATGATACAAAGTAGAAATGCCTTTTACTGCTACCAGTTTCAAAACTATTTTTCATATGTTCTTAAACAGAAAACAAAACAAAGCAATAAATCACACCAAAACTCCAAGCGTAATTTCCCAAAAGATTTATTCTAATTTTAAAAAAGGCACTTACACACTCACATTTACACACATGTACCAATGTTTAAAGACAACAGTAATATATTTACTCATTCAATTAATTCCATAAATAGTTTATGACCACCCAGGCATTGTGTTTGGGATTGAGACTATACGATGTTGGGAATATACGATTTATAAATTAGAGATGAAACCTGCCCTCTGAAAGCTAATACTCTAGCAGGGAAGACAAATGAGTGAATTAGAGATTATTGATCATTGTGATAAATTATGCAATGAAATCAGACATCTAATTAACTCAAGGAAGCCTCTTGGGAGAATAGTTTTAAATCGCCACAATATAGTTTGCATTTTCAATTTGGTTTAAAAATCTTTACTATTTACTATTTAAAGGTCATACATAAAAGCTATAAAACTCTTATTCACTTTTCTTATTGCAATTTTTTTTTCCTTTGGAGGAAACCACTCCCAGGGAATTTCTTAAAAGACTGTCATTGTAATACACTTAACATTGCTAAGTCCCCTCATGTTCATGTTGCTATCATTGTCACGGATCTGAAGTCCATCTATTTTACCTCAAGAAAGTCACAGAAATCCTTTAAATAACAACTCAATCCCTTATCTGAGGATTATAAAGAAAGAGTTGTAGAAGCTATGAAATGCACACAGAAAAATATAAGAATAGCAACATGTACATTGATTTTATTTGATCTATCCGTTGTCATTTTGGATAGGCAGTGACTTGACAATACAATCTCACAAGCTTATTGCATATTCTTGCTGAGGCAGAGTAATAGCTTAGTATTTTTTTCTATGACAAATACATTTTATAGTTTTTAGAAATATTAAAGAAGATGAATCATGTATGGTGTTAATGCTTAATTTAAAATATTGCCCACAAAAAATATGACCACCTGTTTACTACATTAACGAGGATATTTCACCATTATATTAGGTTGGTGCAAAAGTAATTGCAGTTTTAAAGGTTAACAATTGCATAAAAAAATGCAATTAGTTTTGCATCAACCTAATACTTAACTCACAGATTTAGAATTTACGGTAGTTTAGGTAGAATCTGAACTATAGCTTTATCCTTTGACAACTCTTGAAGAAATGGTAGGATTGTATTATTTTAGTGTATGTTAAACAGTTATTATAAGCACAAAACATATTTTGATTATTTTTGCTTTCAAAACTTTAGTCAACATAAATTAAAGAACCTGAAAGTGAAGTCCACTTTATCAAATAATTTTATAAGACCTGATATGACATAACATGTCCATGTAGAAGTCTTGACAGAAAGCTTTTACTGACAAAAATTGCTAACATATTAAATTGAACCTTGGGAAATGACAGTGTTTGTAGGTTAAAAAAATAGTAAAAAATACTAGCTCTTTGTCCAATATATTGTCAAAACTATTATTTGTACTGGATGCTAAAAAGCATGTATCCCTTACTGTAGGTCTATTTATTGAAACATATGCTGTTTTGATCTTTTGGTATTTTCTTTATATAATTTTAAAACATTTTAGTATCTGAATAGACTATTGACATCTTTAAAAAACAAACAGGTAATTTAATGCTTGGAGTTTGTGCTATTGGTTTGGTTTATTAACAGTAACTACAGATGTCTGTTCATTGTCTACTAAAAATATAAAATTATATATATTTGTACCTACCAAAAGAGATCTATTAAAAAGAGATCTTTCAATAATAGAGCTACCAAAAAGCATTTTGATTGTATTATGAATTACCACATCTAAACTAAATAGTTATTCCTAACAGTTCAACAACCTGCAAAATTAAAGATTACCCACTTAACTGCTCACTAATCTTCAATAGCTGGGACATTTCATATTTTATGTAAGAAAACTTACTCAGAGGTCAGACTACTAAGAACCTTAGAAACCTGAAGCTGCTCAAATGTATACAGTGTTTTCAAAAGGAGGACCCTCACATGAACTGTTGAAATGGAGCAGTTGTACCTGATGCACAGGTGTTGTTCATTCCCCTGTCTAAAGAAAAGAGCATGCTATTTCTGTTGATGGTAGAGACATACAGACCTGTTAACAACAAAAAAGGTGAAGCTACATCAAATGATTCTGCATTCTGGGAAAGAAACAGTCTTTACACCCTTAAGCAATGTTTTAGACAATCACTAGGGGGATCATAATAAAGGTACCGAGGGGCAGCTCCCAGGTCTAAGGACAAATGCTCTAGTAGCGTCCCACTTGTATACAAAGATACAATAGCTTGATGTTTGCTCCATCACCAATGCATATGCATCTGCCATCAAACTACAATGAAAAGTACTTGTTCTTCAGGCTTGTCTCCAGTTTGTGACTGCTTGATGCTATCCAATTTTGAAGAAAAGGAGAAATAGCATTTACATAGGATACCTGATATATCATATATTAAATCCTTTATACCAGTGTCCAACATAGGAGAGGTACCCAAGACAGGATGAAGGAAAATATTAACATTTCTATTTATACTTTTTCCATCTCATCCTGTTTAATTTATATTTGTGTGCATGATTTATAATGCAAAAGTAAGTAGTAGAGTTATACATGGCATACAAATTTCTCAAGTTTAATATACTTAAAATTGGATGAGGCATCAACTGTAGGTATCACATTCTCATTTTAAGAAATATGGTATCAAAATAGCTTGAAATCCTCTGCCCTATTACTATAATCATGGCTTAAACTAGATCATTAGGTACTAGCTAACCACAAAGTTATGTTCTTAATAGACTTTGCTTTCAATAATATCATCTACTACTGAAGGAACATAGCAAGCATAGCATCTCATCACTTAGTGTGCTAATTGTGCTTCCATTTTCTTTCAGAGAGTTTACCCTTACATGACAGATAGAGAATTAGTAGGCTGTCCATCATATTTTCTTGCTTTCTCCTGCCTAAAAACTAGATACACAACCAATATTAACCAGAGTCCCTCTCTTGTACATATAAATCCTGAACAGAAAAATAAATCCTGAAGATAGCTGCAGCTAACCCATCCAGATAGCAGCTTCCTGAAGAGCTTAACCAGTAGTCCTTTCATTCAATGGCTCAGGTGAACAGGAAGACTGCCCACTGGACCCCACAGAACAAGTCCTAAATAAGTCCACTCTGCCAAGACTGGGAGATGTAGAAGAAATACCTAATACATAGAAACAAACAGGAAGGCAGCCCAAATGAAGAGACAATGAAACATGTCCCAAATGAAAGAGCAAGACAAAACTCTAGAAAAAGAACTAAACAAAATGGAGGTAACCAACCTACCAAACGCAGAGTTCAAAACACGGAAACACTGGTTATAAGGATGCTCAAGAATTTAGGGAAAGAATAGATGCTCTCAGTAAGAACTTCAACAAAACACTAGGACATATAAAAATGAGATAGAAAACATAAAAAAGAGCCAATCAGAAATGAAGAATACAATAACTGAAATGAAAAATACATTAGATGAAATCAGCAGCAGATTAAATGAAGCAAAGGATCAAATCAGAGATTTGGAAGACAAGGTAGTAGAAAATACCCAATCATAACAGAAAAAAGAAAAAAAGAAGTGAAAATGAGAATAGTAATTTAAAGGAATTCTGGGAAAACATCAAGTATAACAACATTCACATCATAGTTACCAGAAGAGGAAAGAGAAGAAGAGACTGAAAACCTGTTTCAAGAAATAAGGATGAACAACTTCCATACCTGGTGAAGGAAATAGACATACAAGCCCAGGACGCACACAGAGTCCCAAACAAGATGAACCCAAAGAGGCCCACCCCAAGACACCTCATAATTAAAATGTAAAAAGACAAAGAGAGAACGCTTTTTTCATCTTTAAAGTCAATTTTAACTCACTTTCTTTTTATTATTAGTTCCAGATATACAAAGCAATGTAATAGCTAGACATTTACACACCTCACAAAGTGATAAACCCCCAATGTATGACCCCTCTGAGATCACATATAGCTGTTACAATACCATTGACTATATTCCCTATGCTGTACTCCACATCTCATGAATATATATATATATACACACACACATATATGTATATATATATATATATATATGTATATATGTATGTATGTATATATATATATATATATATATATATATATATATATATATGTGATTATAGTTGACATTCAAAATTATTCATCTTCAGGTGTATCGGGCAGTGGTCAGGCCTATACAGTCTGTGAAGTGATCTCCTTAATAAGTCCAGTACCCATCTGGCACCCTATATAATCTTTACAACATTATTGATTCTATTCCCCAAGTTGTATTTCATATCCCTGAGACTATATTGTGACTACTAATCTGTACTTTTTAATCCCTTTACCTTCTCTCCCATCACCACCCCCCTCCTATCTAGCAACCCTCAGTTGTTGTTTTTCTTTTTCCCTATATCTCTGACTCTATTGCTGCTTTGTTTATTCATTTATTCTGTTTTTCAGATTCCACATATAAGTGAGATCACATGGTATTTGTCTTTCTCAGTCTGACTTATTTCACTTAGTATAACGTTCTTTAGTTCCATCCATGTTCTTGCAAAGATTTCATTCTTTTTTATGGCCATGTAATACTCCATTGTATAAATATACCATGGTTTCTTTATCTAATCATCTACTGATGGGCATTTCAGTTGTTCCATATCTTGGCTATTGTGAATAACACTGCAGTAAACATAAAAGTGCATATATTTTTTCAAATTAGTGTTTTGGATTTCTTTGGATAGATACCCAGGAGTGGAATTGCTGGTCATAAGGTAGTTCCATTTTCAAAGAGAGAATCTTAAAAGAGGCAAGAGAAAAACAGTTAGTTACGTACAAGAAAGCTCTCATAAGACTGTCAGTTGGTTTCTGAACAGAAACTTTGCAAGCCAGAAGGGACTGACACAAAATATTCAAAGTGATGAAAAGCAAAGACCTATAAGATTACCCAGAAAGGCTATTGTTTAGAATTGAAGGGGAAAAATAGGGTTTCCCAGACAAGAAAAAGCTGAATTAGTTTAACACCACCAAATCATATTACAAAAAATGCTAAAGGAACTTCTGTAAGAAGAAGAAAAAAAATCAAAAATCTGAAAAAGAAAATAATGCAAAGAAAAAAAAAATATCACTGTTAAAGCAAACACATAATAAAAGCAATCGATCAACCAATACTAAGCTAGTATAATGGTTAAAAGAGAAAAGTAGGAAGATCATGTGTAATTAAAAGAATAAATTAAGGGATACACACACACCACACACACAAAAGAGGTAAAAAATAATGACAAAAACAAACAAGGAAATGAGTAAAAATGGTAATCATTCTAGAATGTGTTCTAACTCAAGTGACTATCAGCATAAAGTAGACAGCTATAAAAATACCTTGGTATATACAAAGCAGATAGTAACCACAAACCAAAAATCTGTAAGAGATATACAAGAAATAAAGAGAAAGGAATCTAAACAACACTAGAGAATGTCATCTACATGCAAGAGAGCAAGAGAATAGGAAAGGAACCAAGAAGAACTACAAAAACAGAGAACTACAAAAACAATCAGAAAACAATAAAATGGCAAACTACACACCTATCTTTAATTACTTTAAATGTAAATTGATTAAATGCTCCTATCAAAAGATGAATGGATAGAGAAAAAGTGGTAAATATATACAATGGAATATTATTTGGCCATAAAAAGAATGAAATCTTACCATTTATTACAATATGGATGGACCAAAAGGTATTATGCTAAGTAAAAGAAGTCAGTCAGAGAAAGACAATATGATATCACTTATATGTGAATTCTAAAAAATAAAATGAACAAAGAAAACAGAAACAAATTCATAGATACAAAGAATAAACTGATGGCTGCCAGATTGGGGAAGGACAGTGCATTGGGGTGCTAGGTGAAAAATGGGAAGGGATTAAGAAGTACAAATAGGCAGTTACCAAATAGTCATGGGGATGTAAAGTACATCATAGGAATTATCGGCAATAATATTGCAATAACTATATATGATATTAGGTGGATGCAAGACTTATCAGAGGATCACTTCATATGTTATATAAATGCCTAATCACTATGCTGTACCTGAAACTAATATAATATTGAATGTCAACTGTAATTAAAAAATAAAAGTAAAAAACGAGCACAACAGTGACATTGAAGGTTTTTAAAAAACAAACAAAAATCTTACAACTGTGGAATTCTCTTAATTCTCAAGATGATTGAACTAAATCTTGTTTAAAGTAATACACATCTTTCTTAATTTGATAATATAAGCTAGGAAGTTATGCTATGCTTTTGTTGGAAAGGTAGGAAATACTGAAAAAATTATGATGATAACAAAAATCACCGCCAATGCAGCAATCAGGGAAATGCACTATTTAAATATGGTTTATATGCTCCTTTCTTCCACCTCCCCCTATATGTATTTTATTTTAAACTGCAAGCTCATTTTCTGCTAGGGGGTATCATCTATTCTATCTGGTGATGTGCAATAAAGAAATGTGAAAAATGTTATGAGAGTGGTGGTGATGTGTTCTAGGGTAGAGAACCCCACGGAGACAAAAATCACTGTTGCTCTTTTTCTTCTGAGATGATTAATCAGACAAACTCACAGATCAGGGTTTCATGGTTTTAAATCTTCAAAAAACAGTTCCATTGGAGAAGGCAGTCTGCCTAGGTTGTAATCTACCAACCCTAAGTTTTTGGATGGCTGAGATGGAGGAGAGAGTACCCAGGGCAGTAGATAAATCAACTAGGCTGTATTGCAACAGATGTCCATGCTATACTAATGTCCTTGTGAGAAGCAGGCAATCATTTTTACTAGAAGAAATGGGAACTTAAAATCATTCCTGAAACCAGATACTGTGGCCAAACTCCACCCCAGACTTCACACATAAATCCTTTCCGTGTACACACGTGTTCACACACACACACATACACACACAGTTCAAGACAGTATTCAGATTTGCCAAAGATTTCTCAGAGTAGGTTTGATATGGCTTAGGACTTCAAATCAATCTTTTCTATTACTGTATTTTCTATACAATGACGTTGAGGAAGGCAGTCGGGCGTTAAAACTAGCATTAACTTTGAATATTGTCAGGAAGCAGAAACATCCATATAATTTATAAATACATATTTTATGTATACATGTATTTTTATCAGAATTACAGTAATGTTATACTCTGTTTTTCCACCAATTAATAATATGTAAGCATTCTCTTATATATTTAAATATTCATCTACAAAAATTTCTCAGTGACCCATAATACTATGTTGTATGACTATTCCTATTCCCTATTTTGGGGCTTTTTAATAACTATGAAAGTGCTCTGATGATCATTTTTATAAGTATTGGGGAAGTCTTTGATTAAATATTTGGAGTAAACTCCTATAACTGGAATTATGATTTGGTGAATATGAATATTTTCTTTGTTCATTCATCAAGTACTTTAAGAAATTTTTAGTAGCTTCAAAATAGTACATTCCTGATGTTATTCAACTTTTATAAACTATACTTTGAGGATAGCATTTTACAATCCTTTAGAGTGTACCCATATAATACAAACAAACTTAAATTTAGTAAATTCCTAGAGTTAAATAGTATAAAATATTTTAAGGTATTTGATATATTTTTTTCAAATTACCCACCAGAAACATTGAATTTGCAATCTCACCAACAAAAATTGAATTTATTCTTAAAGTCTAGTTGACATAACTTGTATAATTTACATATTTAAGTTGATATAGGAAATATTTAGTATGTAATGAGCACTTACTTTTTTATGCTTAGTCACATTTGATCCCCACAACAGTGCTAAGAGATAGGTACTATATTATTTCCATTTTAGAGCTGAGAAAACTGGTTAAAGTATACTATATAAATTTCTCAAGATCCCACAGATAGAAAGTGATCATACAATCACAGTCTGAATCACAGTTGCTTCTGTAGTGTTCTGAACCACTAACAAGAACAGTATGAGCATATTTAACAACCTGACAGTAACAATAAAAAAATAAGTTTGAATCTAAAATTATCTTTACAATTGTGTGTGTGTGTGTGTGTGTGTGTGTGTGTGTGTGTGTGTATCAAATCTTCCTTGGAATTCACTGAATTAATAACAAAACATATAAAATTTATTTTAAAAGTAATATTTATATAAATTACTTCAAATAGATAATTAGATTACAGAATAATTATAAATACATATACCTTCTAATCCAATAAACAAATGCAGATTTGACATTTTTTATAATTCCTAATACATGAGTAGCCTAGCAATTTTTTAGTCCTGTATTTTGAAAATTACACTTTTAATATTCCCCACTTCATTTTTTGCAATTGTCTGTATTTTTATGTTAATGTAGGGTATTTTCTATTATAAATATCATATTTTGATTGATAAAAGCAGGCTGAGACATAAAACAAATAGACCAAATGTAAAGAGCTTCCATGTGAAACATTACAAGAAGTTTCTAGCATGACGAATTACATTTATATGCAAAGATACATGCCATCACAAGAGCTAAAAAATTGTCCAAAATATCAGCTAATAATATTTATGTTATTCTTGTAATGCTACATTGTCTTTCTGCTCATATGGAAGAGTATATAACTTACACGGTTCTTTGTTTTTTTTTGTTTTTTTTTTACTGTGGAATGGGTGGAAAACTAATTCTAGGCTTATTTCTGCTGTTTGTTATGTGTCATATTAGGCAAACAAATTAGACTCTTTGGTTATTGTTCTCTCATATATAAAGTGATAGTTGTATTACATTACCTAATTCTATATGGTCTTTCTACTTTCAAAATATCTATGAATAAATTACTCAGCAAGTGATTTCTTTTAATTTCCACTTGATTTTTCTCACTGAGAGTTGTGACAAGTTGTGACAAGAATCAGCTACTTTTACTGTAACTTAGTTTAAACAGAGTCAGGGATTTGGGAAAATTTGTGGCCTCTGGAGTTTATGGACTGGAAACCATTAGAGTGTTCTCAGTGCTCTGCAACTTGCAGTCCTACTCAATAGTATAGGTTGTTCATCATATCACTTCTTTGTGCCTCCCAAAATGAGCTAATTTCAGATGTTTAAAGTTTTAAGCATGATTACCACAATTTAAAAGGTGGAGGAGAGGTCATATTTCTGTTTCAGAATGCAATCATAGAAATATCTATTTTAGAAAATATTTTTAGAGGTTGTACAGCAATACAATCCTATTCATCCCACATACATTAACATAATATTTTGTTTTGATTTAGACCACATTTGATAGCTATTTATTAAATGCATGTAAGAACCAGGCACTGGCCTAAATTCCTTCTACATAATATTTCATTGCTTTTATACAAAATCTGCAAGGTATATAATTTTGTTTTCAGCACTATTTCACAGAAAGGATAGCATAGATTTAGAGATGTCAAAATGACTTGCCCAAAGTCACATAGCCAGTAAAGCACTAATATCCAAAGCCAAGTCAGTCTGCCTCTAAGGCCCATGCTCTGAAACACAACATTTTGTTTCCATTAAAACAAAACAAAGAATAAAGGAAAACATATCCCTTAGGAGGCATGGGCTGACAAATCAGTCTTCTCCAGCTTTTAACCCATGTCATGATGTACAATTTCACAATGAAAATCCTTCATAGACCAAAAAAAAAAAAAAAAAAGTTACGAACAAAGAGATACTAAGGGGGAGAGTTTTCTTAACATAAAGCATAAAAATTGAATTACATTCAACTTATACCGAATGAAATTATTGGAGCAAGTGTCCAGAATTTAGATTCATTACAACTTCAGAAATGGAAATATATACTATATATATATATATATATATATATATATATATATATGTATGTATTAGGTTGGTGCAAAAGTAATTGAGGTTTAAAAAGTTAAATTACAAAAACTACAATTACTTTTGCACCAACCTATATGTATACTATTTATTACATAGCAACTTAATGATTCATCAGCAAAATTTATGAATATTTATATTAAATAGAATAACAGACTCTAACTAGACGTGTTGGTTCAGGTCAGGATTTGTAAATAAGCTATGAAAGAGTTTTCCTTTATAAAGCTCTATAAATTTTAGAATTGTATATAAGAAATCATAGACATATTTCTTTTCTTTCTTTAAATTAAAACAAAAAGTCAAGCAATGTGATCTTACATTACTACTACTTACTCTATTTTCATTGTTTTAAAATATAGTTTTATTTCATTTTGTATGCAGCACTATGCGGGCTTTCCTCTTAACTATGTTCTGTGTAAGTAGAAAAAAGAAAAGTAAAACTCAAGAATTTCATTCAAAAAATTATACCAACAAATGTCAATTTGAGGTTTGTCTAAAAATTCTAACTTTATATTATTCAATGTTTGTCTAAGTTGGGTCATTCCTTGTATTATTTTATAGATCTTTCCCTTATCATGGATTCCCAAAAGTGTTACACTAATTTATATTTGTTCAAGTATCAAATATTCTTACAAAGCCTCATAAAAATTATGTCTTAAGAAAAGGCATTATGCTCATTTTTTTTTCTTTTATCATAAAAGGCCCCTAAGAATTTTGGATATGCTATGATCCCTCTGTGCAATAACTATTGACAATTTAAAAGTCTTTTGTTTTCTTTGATTGCTTCAGACAAATCTGAAACTGTATAGGCAACCATCTTTGAAGAATTCATTTTATGATGCTAGCAAAAGATCAATTTTGTAAATTTATATTACTCTCTTAATTTGAGTAGCTTAGAATACCTAAAAAGGAAAATCAAATTTGAAGATGTACAATTGTCTTCTCCATAAATTACCTGAATCATATCTCATTTCTTTGAACTGTGGCCAAAGAATCAGATATTCTTCTTCTAAATTCCTTTCGAAATAGGAATAAAAACTTTGAAATTAAACTTAGTTATAAAATCATGGGCTACCACTAATTTATTTATAAGGAAAATGTTAAGGACATTCTGCTTTGCTAATAGAAGAGATTTTTAAATAAAATCCCCAAGTTTTTGGTTAATCATCAAACTCTCCAACATAAATCATATCCATATGCTGCCAAATAATACAAAGACAAATTCTTCTCTGAGAAGGAAACAGAACAAGAGAAAGAGGAAATATACCATTTCAGTGGCCTAAACCACATAATATTGGTATTTTATGTCACTGGATCGTGCCAATTCCTTATTACAACATATCATACATCAACATTACAAGCTGGAAGGAGAGAATAATAGTAGCAAAGGCATTTGATGCCATTTTGACCTATTGAATACTCTGGCACCTCATTTTTGACAGCTTATATAACTAAAGACATATTTTTACTCCCCTTCTCCCCAGTTTCATTTACTTTAACAAATGTGTAATCCAAAATAGCCATTAAAATCTCAAAGAGGCACTGACATTTCTAAAACTATCAATGAATGCTTTAACATGAAAGTTAAATGATCATTTTCTTTAATATCCAAGATAAGTAATTAAAATAGTTTTGCTTAAGATTGCCAAAAGGGAAAAAAAAAATCTCAATATCCATTATCCATGTATTTTAGGGACCTAAAATGTGTCATCATATATTGAAGAGATATCACGTAAATATACTTAAGTTATCTAATTAATTTCTACCTACAACATATGAAATAATTAAACATGCAAAGAACAATCTTAGATAGACACAAACATATTTTGTGGGGTTCAGTTTGTTATTTGAAGAAGATTTTATGTAAATTGTAACAGTCATCTCAAATATTTACCATAGACAATAGGAAGTACAAATGTGGTTTTTCTAAAGAATAAACCTGTGTATTCTGCAAGGATCAGTTTAAGTATTTTTAAATGATTTACTGTCAAAGCTTAGTTTAATTAATATGAAAAATATATTTATATATCATCTGAATGTCTTTAAAAGATCTGTAGGATGGTTTTCATAATTGGTATTAAATTTATTGTAAATAAGAAAGCAATGGTATGAAAATTACAGAAAGAGTCATCAAGTTACATGTTCATAAATAATGCTGTTCCACTTGAGAAATAAGCTTCCCACAGCATTGATTCTATCTCAGCACAAATAACTCATCGCAAAATACTATACACTCGCCAGGCCTATTTTCATAGCCTGCAGAAATAGAATGCTTAATAACTAGTCTCATTAATACTAATGGTAAATCGGTGGGATTAAATATTTCTATAAATCATTTTATTAATAAAACAGAGGGCCCATTAAAGAACTATTGAACTGTTAAGCTGCAATATTTCAGAATCAGCATTTTATAAACATTTCAATTAGCACAAGTTGACAACATCCATAAAAGGCACAGCACACCAATGCCACGGAAGATAAAAACACGCACTGGCCAAGCAAATCATGAAGAATGCAGTTTCTCTAGAATTGTAACATAGGGTAGCAAAATATGTTAATGTAATGGAATATATATATTGGAGTGGAGATATATATATATATATATATATATATATATATCCCCACATTCTATCTTGTGTAGCTTTCAAGAAGCCTCTGAAGGATGCTATACTGTGATACCTATTCACCGGTACACTATTATTTTACTATTACCCTTAGATGGATCATGGGCAACATGAATGATATTTGAGCAGTGAGACTAAATGAATGAATACTTAAACACAGAAAGAATAATGATAGCTTACTACAGTTCTCAGTAAGAATGTTCAACATACATAAGAGCTGAAAAATTAGAGTACAGAGAATACATTTCAAATAGTGTTACAAAGGCAAAACGCAGAAATGACCACACTAAGTGGGGCGTAAAAGTATGGAGTATTAGGAGTATCACATACATGAAAACTTTACTCTTTCTTTAGCTTTTGTTTCCTTTTTAGCTGACAGCTGTGTGTGTGTGTGTGTGTGTGTGTGTGTGTGTGTGTGTGTGTGTGTGTTAAGCCTCCAACTGTAACTGCTCATTTTGATGAACGAGAAGCTATTTAGTTGGTAGAGTTAATTTTACCCTCAAGCCACATTCTCTCCAGTCCAGAATAATTCTAATTTTCCAGGATATGCATATTATTTTAGGGGAGTGAGGAGCCAAAGTGTGAGAAAAACAGCAGAACTCCTGGCAGAGGATTGAGGTGAAAAAGAGCCCAGGATTCAGAGAAGCTGGGTAAATATCTAAACTCAAATCCCATGTTTACTATAATGTTTTCTGTGTTGGGAAAACAAGGCCATGCAGCTTTGGTTCTGTGTATCAGAGAGAGGAATTCAGGGACTTTTTGCCAGGCTATTGTTTGTACTAGTATTTGGGGACTGAGCTTTTTGAAGCCTTCTCATTAGAAAGTATATGGTGAGCCGTATGTTAACCACTGCAGCACTGGTTTGAAATAGAGAAAGCAAAACTAAGAAATTAAAACATTTTTCAAAAGTGTCTTTTATATTATAAAAATATGGAAAACAATTATAAATCTCAAACAAAAGGTTGCCATGGATCTTTTTACTATTCCCACAAAAATGCGGGGGTCTATTTTTGCCACTCCCCTTGGATCTCTGCTGGATTGAGACTGCTTGGACCAACAGGATGTAGGCAGAAGGGACATGATGCCATATCCTGGTTTAGGAATTCAGAGGACTGACAGATTTCACTTTGGTGTCTGAGGGCCTTGAGCCGTACACTGTAAGAAATTCAAATATCCTGAAGTTGCCATGCTCTAAGAAGACTAATCCACAAGGGGAGCCTTAGAGAATGATTTATCTTGAGAAAAAGACCAAAAGCTATGGAGGAGTCAGATTTGGAAGTAGAGTCTCTCTAGAGTATCAGAAACCCCAACTGAGCTATATTCATCAGAGTCTTACAACAAATGAAATAATTGTTTTAATCCATATGGTTTCAGGGTAGTTTGTTACAGTAGCAACGCATAACAAAAATATGTTAGCATGAGAATCCTCAGATTTCCACAAATTTGAATTTATAAGAAAACCAATATATCAAAGTTGTTTTTTTTCTTTGTTACTCCTGATGGATGCATTCATTTTCAATTTTTTAAGACTCACTAATATTAGCAAGATATCCAGTCACCCACACAGTTTGTCTTCCAATTAACAAACCATGCCGTAGTAATATTTATGCTAGTAAAATATTTCTGGTTGATGACTTTTACCAGCTACTACAATTATCAGGTTGGTACAAAAGTAATTGCGTTTTTTGCAATTATTTTTAACATTTTAAACCTCAATTACCTTTTCACCAACCTCATACTTTGTATATATACACCTGCTCAGGCTTTAAAAAAAATAAGCCTAAAAGGTTTGTATGTATCTTAGTAAAGACTTAATAAAATGTTTCCTTTTCTTTAGCTTACTACCTTTTTTCTTAATCTTTTATAATGAATTACATTTCTTAATGGAATGGACTGAGTCTCATGATAACACATATTTTGTGAAGGATTATCTGTTATGTAGTTCGATATGGGTATGCAGTTTTTTGTTTTTTTTTTTTTTTTTTAAGGATGTTGTAGACATAAGTGATCATGTAACACATGTAACAGAGTGAAATTCTCGGTCTCTCTGACTCCATCTTTTTTATTTTTTTTTTTTTCTGTGTCATTTTTCCCTTTACTTTTTATTTATTTATTATTTTTTAGTTTCAGGTGTACAAAATAATGTAATAGTTAGACACTTACACCCTTCACAAAGTGATAACCACTCTCCCCCAATCTACTACCCTTTGACATCACATATAGCTGTTACAATTCCATTGACTCTATTCTCTGTGTTGTACTCCACATCCTGTGACTATATACATATAATTATAGTTGACATTCAATATTTTTGAGCTTCAGCTTCAGGTGTACAGTGCAGTAGTCGGACATCTACACCATCTCTCACTCCATGTTATCCAATCCTGTGTTGTTCCCATAGCCTTAAGGTTAATAGCTCCTACTTTAGACATGCTAATCTTTTATTATTATTATTATTAGTTTCAGGTATACAAAACAATGTAATAGTTAGACATTTACACCCCTCACAAAGTGATAACCCCCTCCCCCAATCTACTATCACTCTGTCATTGTATATAGCTATTACACTTTCATTGACTCTATTCCCTATGATGTATTCCACATCCTGTGAATATATACATATATATATATACACATATATGTATATATATGTATATACACATATATGTATACATATACATATACACACACACATATATATCTATATATATGTATATGTGTGTGTGTGTGTGTGTGTGTATATATATATATATATATATATATATATATAATTACCACGATGATACAAAAAAACAGTTTGGGGAATATAATCAATAATGTTGTAAAGATTTTGTAGGGTATCTGATGGACACTTGTCTTATCAGGGAGACCGCTGACCGCTGCATGGTGTAGATGCATCACCACTGCAGTGTACACCTAAAGCTGAAGCTGAATATATACACTAATCTTTAGAGGAATTTGGCTTGGGGCTTGAGGTTTTACAACAGCAGCCCCTCCTATTTTTTCTTCTCTTGACCTAAAAGAAGCCTGAACTCCATACTTTCTAAAGATGGATTTGAGAGACTACTAAGGCTCCCGTCTTCTCTGTTGTCTCCTTCTTGAAAAATTAATCTTTCCTCACTCCAAACTCTGATATTTGAGTTTTGGCCTTTCGAGGCATCAGACATATGGACTTTGGACTGGTGACAGTCAGATCAGTTTTATTAATTTGGAATATCTGTGCTCAGTGAAATACTTCAAAGGATTGCCCAATGATTAATTCTCAGTTTGCCACCCCACTGACTAACTACGTACATACTATATTTATTAATGGGTTAAAATATTAGAGAGAGAAATAAAACTGAAAATAGAACCAAAAGGTTTCTTTTTTGTTTGGGAATTTGCCATCTGAAAATATGCTAGAGCTTCTTCAATTATTTAACAGAAAGAAGGTAAATTGTTTTAGCTGGGTATGCTACATTTGTAACATAGTTAAGTAAAATACAGATGATAGATGCTATAAGATGATATATATACACATTTACTTTTTTTTAAATCTGCATACCTAAATTTATCTATTCAAAACCATTACTGAAGTTTCCCTAAAATGCTACAGCATTTTTTAACTATCTTTCATTATTAAATATTTTTATAATTTTATTATATATGTGTTCCAAAGATGTTATCTACATATTTTATGCAAAAGTATATGGATGGATAAAGCTACATTTTTTTAATTAACACTTAGTAACCTGGATCATTTAATTAAATGTGAGCATACTATATTGTCCAATGTAAAGATCTCATTATTTTACTATATTTTATTTAAAAAGACATAATAATATATTGGTTAAGATAGGAGGTTTTTGAAGCCAGACTTTCTGGGTTCAAAGACTGATTACACTGCTTCTTAATTGTAAGGTTGTGAGGAAGTTACTTAACTTCTCTCTATCTCACTTGCTTATAGTGTAAAATAAGCTTAATAGTGCTCCTCAGAGTTCTGTGGGGATTAAACAAGTACCTTTAAAGCACTTAAAACTGTTCCTGGAAAAGAACAATACTTCCATAAGTATTACATTATCATCATCTTCATCATTACTATTACTATTGTTATTAGAACATATAAATCACAGCTAGCGTCACCCTCACCCATAGGCAGAGTTGCCACTTGTTTCAAACTCCTCTGTTCTAATTTGTATCTTGCTTGAAATTCCTTCAATAAGAGTAACAAGATTCTTGAAGGGACATTTTCTGATATCTCAGAATCATGGTTATAGCCCCCAAAGGTGAAAACAACAGGAGGCAAATATATCCCCACATTTGAAAGAGGACAGAAACAAAGACTTGCCCTGCAGGGTTTGGGGAAGAAGCAATTCAAGTCATTGTATGGACATCTACACACCCACCCCACTGTCCATATGAGCAGACACCTGGGAAACATGAAGAAATGCTAGCACATTCACAGACAGTGAGCCCAGACTAAGGGTTTTCCCTTCCTTCTTTTGAGATATTTAGAAAATACTGAGTTGATAGGGAAGAAACATCTAAAGGTGTTGAACTAAGCACATGACGGGGGGAAATCTGTGGGAAGGGGGATCCATGGGAAGAACCTGTAGAAATCAGGGCTACCTTCTAGAATGGGAGGCTGGCATCATGTATCTCCTTTTGTAGTTAGACATTGCTGTTCTACCCTCGGTTCCTATTTGAGCAGGGGGAAATTGAATAAAAGAGAAGTAAAAGAAGTGCCTGCCAAGAGAGCTATTGAGTAGGCAGGAAGGCCCCAGGTAAAGAGGGTTAGGGACCCCAGCAGAATATGCCTAAGCACTTCTGAACTATCCAAATGTATGGCTCACAATAGGGGCTGTCTTTAGATGCCAGAAACTCAAGGGATTTCCTTGAAGGGAGAGTACAGCAGCTCCAATTAAATAAAGGGTTGATGTTTATTACTTGTTTCCTCATCAAGTTTAGATTGTGAAATAAATAAGTAAAAAAAAATTTTTTATAAGTTTACTGTACATTAAGCACTTTTACAAAGTTTTATAAAATCCTCCAAGCAATCTAGAGAATTTAGACTCTATTTTTCAGAACAGAAAGCAGACTCTATATTTCTTTGTGTAATGAAAGTAAGCTAACATTACAAATGCATCTTATTTTTCTTTGAGCTATGTTCAATCATTGATATCTACTAGTTTAGCTGGCAGAGGAGTCCATGGGGACTTAAACTCAGGTCAAGTAAGTATTGGTAAGAAATGCAAAATTGTCACAAGGATAGAGAATCACATCCTGAGGGATGGGAAACCAAGAGGAAAAAGAAGAGCAATGGCTTCCTGAAATTGTTATGTAAGGTGGCAGGCACTGAAAAAGACTGACTGAGCAACAGTCAAATTAAAACTGAGGAAAAGTAATTTTATCTTTGTCACCCAATCACAGGCTCCAGTACACAAGACACCTTGTTTTTCAATCTCTACTATCCAACTGCTGAAATTAAGGATGCTAAAAATAATAGTAGCAATTAATGGAAAATCTGAGGAATAACCTATATTGAAAGTAGGCCTCCAGTCCATAGTTCTTATTTAACAGTGTAGAAGTGACTGCGTAGAAATTCCGTGATAGTTACAAACAATTCATGATAAAAAAAATGCTGCATGGTCTTCTTTGAGATTTTTTCAGCAGGATGGAAACTAAGTGCTTCAAGTTTTTAGTCGTCAGTTAAACTAACTTTCTAAAAATAACCTAATATTTTGATTCTATCTATTGTCCTTTCTGCCTATCAATCTCTGAAGAAAAAATATAGACTATTAGAAACATAGCAAGGAAATACGTAAAGGCAAATAGCAAACTGACATTAGAATTGATATTCTTTGCTACAAAAGGCGATCTACAGCAGAAAAAAAATTCACAAGAAAACAAAATACATTTTTAACCTATGTTTAATCACATGTTACTTATAGGAGAAAGCAATAAAAGAGAAAAATGTCATAAAATATTGTAAAAATTCTGAAGGATCAGAAAGTGAGTAGTGGGGAGGCTTTCAGTATCTAAAAAAAATGATCAAAACTAATATAAAAATCCAGTTGTTGAAGTCATAGGGGTAGAACTCGCCAAGGTAGAGGCAAATAAAATTATCCCTTTGAATTTTAATGTATATATTCATGTGAACAGATGATAACAGTATTTTCCAATAAGACTCCTTTCTCAGGGGAATTATATCAAAGGAAACTGGGCTTCTGGCATCCGAATGACAAATGAAGTTGAGAAGATGGCAGTTTCAACTTATAAAATGTGGCTTTAAACATTCAGTATGAAACCATTAAAATGCATGATGTTATTTAAGAGGAAGAGACTAGTCAACTGCAACTGCAACTGCTATCACATTCCAAATGCCACATCAGCTGCCACCTGGCTTTGATTCTTCCTGGATCTGGGTAGTTGTATATGAAACAGTTTCTGTCCTGCAGATCCAGTTCTTCTGTTCTATTTTCTCCTTGAGTTCATTGTCCTCATCCTTCCTTTCTGGTTACTTCAATATCCACTAAAATTCTCTGTGCAATGCCAACAATACATACAAGCCAACACATAGAACTCATGTGAACAACTCTGTATGGTTAAGTATTTATTAACTGAAATTCTCAGGAAAGGGGTGCCATGATTTATTGAACGGTCTGTTAGTATGATATGGAAGGCACTTACCATGTTTCAGACATAATTGTAAGTGTTTTACATTTATTAACACATTTGATCCAACAACCCTATGAGTTGAGGACAATTATCTTTACATTGCACATGAAGAAACTGAGGCACAGAGAGGTTAATAGCCTAACCAAGGTCATATCCAATCAAAGGCAGAGGCAGAGTGTGAATGCAGGCTGTTTGTACAGGCTGGGCTTCCAAAACCACAAATTACACTGCTTCTCACTCCCACTAGATTGTTCTCAAGTATTTGTTTATTTACCACTATAGTGAGTTAATGAGCTGTTTAATTCTATTTAACTACCTTGATAATCATGCAGTATTTTGGGATCATTATGCTAACTATGAATTCTCATTATATAATTCAATAAATGCTGGAAAGAAAATATAGGATATTGAGCACATACTTATTCATTTTCTCAATAAACTTTCATTTATATCACGTAGGATGACAGGACATGAAATAATAAAAATGTACTAACTGCCCTCCAAAAGTACACATTTTGTGAGGACAAATATGTAAATATATCATTACAACACCATGACACAAATACTGATAGAGGGTGAATGAAATATTATGAGAGAATCAAAGAAAATATTTGGAGGCTGATGAGAAAAGTCTCCCAAAAGAAGGTATATTTGAGCTGAATATAAAATGATGAATATTCCCCAAAGTCTGGGGAACATACAAATGATTTAAAATGAAATCACCATAAGCTGATCAATCAATAGATACCCATTAAGTGGGCAAAGAAGGCAGAGGATTGCAAAGAAGACACAGGATAACAAAAAAGAATGTAAGCAATTGTCTCTGGTCTGAAAACATAATTTTGTTTGTATTACAAATCAAATTGCTGGATCAAGAAAAATATTTGAAAAGCTAAACAGTACTGTGTTACACTTGTACCCCTTTCCTCTAAATGTTAAATGTAATTAAACGAATATACCGGGTGATTGCCAAAAACACGTGTACAAGTGGACACTTTGGTCAGTGTTGCTCAAGCAGTAGTTCACCGTCCAGTAGTGTCTGGACGCTGATGGTAACCACTTTGATCACCTCTTGTAATTGCAGAAGTCAAACATGACTTGTATTCATCATTTGTTATCAGTATATATTGAGTATTACTATTTTAATACAGTTTTCCTTTCTTAAAATGTATATACATTTTTGGCACCCTCTATATATTAAAGAACTATGAATGGAAAGCATCATAGGTAAATCATAGATGGAGATATAAAACCTGCTCTGTAAGACCTCACAACCTCATCAAACCAACAGATACAAACACAGCAAGCCTGATAAACAGTAGCCTCTGATAAGTCCCTTAACAGAGCTTTAGAAAAGCACTATGTGAGATTAGGTGATGAAGACATTAATTCTAAATGGAGATGTACTTGATTAGTTAGTAAGGGTAAGATAATTTTAGTCAGAGGGTATAATAATAGCTAAGATATATCAAGTGTTCATGCTCCAAGAACGGATTTAATATTCTTAACAATGCTATGATGTAGATACTACTAAAATTTTTATTTTACAGATGAGGGAACTGCAACACAGAGATGTTTTGGTTACCTTATCTAAACTCCACATAGTATGGGGGAACCCAGGAAGTCTCGCTACATTACCTCACTCCTATATACTAGTTTTACTACTTCACTTGTGCAATGAAAACAAGGTAAGAAAGTGCAGAACATGTTTGCATTCAGCAGGCACAAAATTATTATACTGTTCTTGATAATAATGATCAAAACTGTAATAATAGAATACATTAATAATGTACATAAATGGTTACATAAAATACATTTGAGGGGGGTTTAGTGTTTTTTTTCATAAAGTCCATTTTTCAGAAAGTTTGTGACTGTATAGTAATGTGTGTGTGTGTATATATATATATATATATATATATATATATATATGTATATAACTCATTATGTTACTAGAAACAGAGTACACCAAAATCAGAGCATTCCACCCCATTCAGGAAGATATTCAGAGGTCTAAGCACAATCAAGGGGAAGAGACTGCTGACTTTTTAGGATCAGAAGAGTGAGGTGAGCTAAACCTCAGTTGGAATTCAAGACTCTCATTGTCATGTTAATAAAAGCTACATGAAAATGAAGTAACTACTAATTGGGAATAGATTAGAGCTACCGTGTTTCCCCAAAAATAAGACCTAACCAGAAAATAAGCCCTAGCATGATTTTTCAGGATGACATCCCCTGGACATAAGCCCTAATGAGTCTTTTGGAGAAAAAAGTAATGTAAGACTATGTCTTATTTTCAGGGAAACACGATATATTCATCTCAACTCACTTCATCTGAGCAGATCTCAGTAAGAATTTTGAAAGAATTTAAATGGAGAATGTCAATGAAATCACATGAGAAACGATTGAACAGTGAATAAAAGGATGAACAGATACTGAACTTTTGAGACATCCTAGGTATGTAAACATGTTCTGTGTCCTTCATATATTGTTAAAAAGAGCTTTGAGATACTACTTGGTCTTATCTACTCTACCAGGCAAATCGATGCTTGGAAGAAACTCTGGACCAGGGGGGATTAGCAATTTGCTGCCTACAGATTTGGCCTGATCTTTGATGCCCTCCACCTTAAAGAGTTAAGATGTATAGACATGAAGACAAGAGAACAAAGTAGAGACATAGAGAGCAGAGGAGTGTGTTTTTCAGCTTAGTGCTCATTCTCCCTTTCCTTAGTAGTCGTTGACTTACAGCATGGTCCATGTACACTCGCAAGTTCCCTTTCAGTTAGGTAGGGCCTTATGTCTGAGACATAGATAGCTAAAGGAACCCAAGTAAAAATGTTGTGTGACAGTAGGTTCTCTTTTCTTCTTCCCTCTTTCTCCCACATTCACCTTGGAACATAGATACCAACACTTGAGCTTCAGTTTTGATGATGAGGATGAAAATGACATTTCAGGGATAGCACAGCATAGAGTTGGAAAGCGGTCTGGTCCCTCAGGGCTGTGTAGCAAAGTTACGCTGTCATCACTTGATCATGTGCCTTGAGAATTATACATGAACCATGAATAAAATTCAGTCTTCTCTCAGCCATTGTTATTTTGGGCCTCAGTTACTCTTGAATAAATACAAGCCCAAATTGATACAGTTCATATATAATAGAAATGTTGAAAAGGTTAGTCACTACTATATCAAAAAAAGTTTTGATTGCTAAATTTATGTTTCTAGTATTTATTGATGTCCTGGAGAACCATTATTACAAAGACAACTAATGAATGTTAATGGGGAAGATCCAACATAGATCGAGTAGCCAGACAAGTGGCTACTTTAATAGACCAGGAAATATAATATAATATAATAAATATAATATAATATATAACATAATATAATATACATTTAAACTATGGAAATTGTATATAAAAATAGTATTTTAAAAATCCCTGTATTCCATATCCACCCCTCTCCTCAAATATTGATTTCAGTTTATTTGCTTTAACAGATGATATTCTTAATCAGCCCCAATACCTAAAAATGCTTTCCTTGAAGTAACACATCTACTTTCTTTTTTGAAGTAGAAAAATTTTACCCACCTTTCTCTCTGACCTTGAAACTCAGATCCTTCTTTGTTACAAAAATAACCCTATTTAACTTGCTCAGGACGCTAAGCAGAAGGACAGTGGCAAAGATAAGTCGTGCATTTGTGTACAGGATTGGCAAGTCTCGGACAAACTTAAGGGCTTAATGCCCTATTTAAAATTCACGGTTGGTTTGTGGGAGAATAGTCCACAAAGTATACACAACTAAGGCTTGGGTTTTACTACACAACTTTCCCATAGGATTTCATTCTGTAATAAAATTTTGACTATTATGTAAATAAATGGCAATTGTTGTTCTAAACATATATGACAACAAATGCAAAACATTTCTTGTGTTTGTCATTTAGAAGTAAGATAATTATATAATTTCAAGCATAAAGAATCCTTTTAAATCACAATATGAGTTCTGAATAAAAATAAAACTTTGATTTTGGAGATTTCTGCATATTTTGGTATTGCAATTTAGTAATTTAACAAATGTAGTATTTTAAGAACATATATATATATATATATATATACACATACACATATGTATTATATTATATATGAAAAATATATTATAATATTTTTCAAAGTACATATATATATATATATATATATATATATATATAGCCTTTGGCAATTTATCTGTCTATCCTGTATCTGTTCAATCTTTCACTATTTTATCTATTCTGTACTTTGAAAAATATTGTAATTTTCTCTGTATATTACAGTAGTTTTTCGGACTTGTGGGGGAGTCCCTGGCTACTTCAGCACCATTTGTTCTCAAATATTCTATCAATTCTCAACACCATTGAAATAACTATGTGTTCTAAGAAAATTTGGCTTTTACATACTAGAAGTTCAGCTAGATATCAGTTCTATGCTGATCCCCAACCCTATGCCAGAAAATATTAAATTATTCCACAACAACATATTTAAATGATCTAATGTAAAAGTTTGTCAATTTATTTAACTATTTTACTAAGTAGTCTGAAACTCAATTGAAATGGAGACGTTACACTAAGAATGAACTTCTCAAAAAAAAAAAGAAACAGAAAACAAAAATAAAACAAAACAAAGAATGAAATTCTCCTTCAAATAATTAAAAATACATAACATATAAAAATATGGTATATGTATAACTTTTGAGCACAAAATGAAAATTCACTGGATAGTAGTCTAGTATACCATCCTCCATAATTCTTTATAGAGAATAAATTCTCTGAAAAAGCCAGTGCATTATTTGTTTCAGAGATTGATTTAGACATTTGAAAATTCATGCTTTGCATCTTACTTTGTAACATACATAGATGATAGATAGATAGGTAGATAGATAGATAGATAGATAGATGATAGATGATAGATAGATAGATAGATAGATAGATAGATAGATAGATAGATAGATAGAGAAAGATAGATATAGATATGGCCAGATATATGTATGTAATTGATATACACACTTTGCACTGGAATGATTGATTGACAAAGGTCACAAGACAACTGTTTTCCTCCCTAGGTCATTTGTTTTCAAATAGCTAATCTTTGATATTGAACTGAATTTCAATACAATAAAATTCCTTTCCTTCAGCAATTTTAGTCTTTAAGAGAGAGCACCAAAGAACAAAAGAAAAACTAAATCAACACATTTTGTTCATTATTTTCCCTGTTTTTTGTTTTTGCTTTATCTAGCAATACGTAAAAGTTTTCACTTCAAAATGCCTATTGACTTCAATTTGATTATGATTATGGGGATAAAGCAATTTTTTTACACTGCTCTCATTTCTCTTTACACTTTACTTAGACCCACATCACAGAAAATTTACCTTTGCTGCTTCTTAGTGTCCATTTCCCTACCTCTCTTTCCTGACATAAATAAAAAAAATCAATATTGGAAAGAATACAAGCCTAGTAGTAAGAAAAGGACTGATGTAGGGAGGAAATAACAGTATGTTCTCATACATTTGCTACCTCTTGAATGTGTATGACTTGAGATATATAAATACACACACATATATCTCTTGGGCCTCAGTGTCCAGATATTAAAATTCAGATGTAAAGCACATGGTCATGATAGATACTCAATAAGTTTCCTACATAATTTTTTATATTCAATCTACATTACTTCTCTCATAGGCTTTCTAATTACAGATTCTTGATTTTAGATAGTAAGGCTCAATAATTCTGACCTGGAAACCTTGTTTCTGTGTACTGAGTAATATTCAAACTTCCAGAGATATAACAATAGCAGGTATCAGAAATCACTTAATTTCATTTTTTTACCCCCTCAATATCAAACTTCTTTATCTTTTTCTGCTACTATATTTTTATTAAAACAAAAAAAAGAATGTTTCAAAGCACAAGTTTCAACATGTTCTAGTTATTTACAAATAGCTTCGTAAACAAGCTAATGAACTAATCAGATCTCAAACACTGCTGGGACTTCTCAGACCCCTTGAAAACTATAATTGATTTACATCCAAAGATTTGCTAGGACACTCATTGGTAGGGACATGGTTGCTTAGGAGCTACCATCTACATGTCTGTAGCATTTTAATATAGTTTAAAGATTTAGTGGGTACTTTTTTCTATTATAAAATCTTTCCAGGGCAACTTTACTGATAATTCAGGTATTCTGGATATAGTAATCAGTTGATTAGACACCAAAATGGTGAAAAGGAAGGAATTCAAGAAAGGAGGAATGGAGGAGAAAAGGAAGAGAGAACATTTATTTCTCTTGTGTCCTTATTTTATTTCTGGTAATAACTGTGAGCCACGTAACCTTTCTACAGAGGGTGTCAAAAATACGTATACACATTTTAAGAAAGGAAAAAACTGTATTAAAATTGTAACACTCAATATATACTGATAACAAAAGATGAATACACATCATGTGTATACATTTTTTTGGCATCCCCAGTATGTATAGATAAGATTAAAGCTCCTACAGTCTCAGATTGATGGTCTGTTATCCCATCAAAATTAACCTGGCAGGAGACCAGGAACAATCTGATTTCAAACCTGAATGATTATGAACCAGGTTTTTTAAGTAAAACAAAGAACAATCGCTTTTTTGTTGAATATTGAAAATATCTCTACAATAAACTTTAACACCTGTGATCCCTCTGTTGGCCATAAAGTACAACCCTCTGTTGACATGGATTTCCAGTCTCCAAAAGAGAGCAATGACTAAAATCGGCATAAAACAACAGAATTAAAACTCTTTTCTAAAATGCATTGATCGCCACCATCACCCTACCCCAGTGTTTCCCCTTTTACTTTTATCCTAACCATTTTAAATGAAAAAGCCCAAGTCCCCAGCTTCAGCTTTTTGAACCAGACGCTAAAAAGTACAGTATGTTTCACAAGATTTATTCTTGTGTGAAAATTTCCATTATGTTGTTCGACAGAGTAAATAAGCCTATTTGTTTCTCAAAAAGAAGAAGGTAAGTCATCCCAGTTATAATAAAAGCTGTTGCAGCTTTTCTTTCCTTAATTTATTTTGTAAACATGTTGATTATGATTGTTTATGGGCATGTGACATCACCTTGTGGAGTCATACTGCAACAGAGAGAAATATGGAGTCCTTCAAATAATTTGGTTCTTTTGCTTTGTTATGTGGAGAATAAATATTTAAACAATAGTTTTTCATAGCAGCCAAGTAAAAAATGCCCTTGGTCTGCTGCACTCTTGGGGAAATAATAGAAGCTTTCTATTGAACTTAATTAAAATATGCTATTCACATACAGAAATGGGATATATAGGTATACATACATACATACATACATACATACATGCATGCATACATATATCCCCTTTAATTTTGTGATTTTTCACTTCATTATATAAATAGTTTGGGGGAAAATTATTTTACAAATACCCATTTAAAAATGTTGTGGCACTTTATTTTGGCTTTTAGTTTCTACATGTCAGGCTATTTTGCATATTTTAGGTATAAAACTAGCCATAGTTATTTGGTTTTTACTGCCATATTCTCATCTATTAGGAAAATAAAGATATTACTCTACTTTTTTTCTTAGTATTTAGATGTCAGTAGCACCCTGACAAATGAGGTAAAATAACACAAATAGGAACCAGTAGTGAGAAGGGAGGGGTATGTTTCCAACGGCAGCACAAGATATCCTGTGAATATAAACATCTATATTCATGTAGAAAATATTCTTTATGAAATCTATGGACAGAGACATAGAAACAAGTTAACACTGACTCAAAGTGTATTACATGACATATGACATTCACCCTACGTTTTACGTTTATCATACATATAAGAAATTATGAAAGTATACATAGAATATTTGCAGTTACAAAAGGTCATAAAAGCTAGTAAAATAACATAACCACTAATATTCTGATACATCTTCTATGTTTATTTCTATGCCCATATATTTGTTGACAATGTAAACAAATTGGCTTTTGCTACATATATTGTTTTTATTTGCATTATCCCAAATTAGTCTTTAAAATAATCATTTTAATGACTGCATAAGATTTTGTCATATAAATGTGTCATAACGTATTGACTCATTCTCTTTCTTTTTGGCAATTTATGCTTCTTATATTTCATAATTACAACTTAAAAGACAAGAAACATATATTTAGGTAAATCTTTGCCTGTGTTTCTCCCTCGTTGTTTTAGAGAGTGCTATTTGTGTTTCCATTGTAGAAATTACTATATTGTTCCGTGGATCTGCAAGATTGTCAGGTATTATTCCTAGCTTTTGGTAGCACTGCAGTTTGAAAATATCTTTTACATAATTTCATGAATATTTCAATAGGAACATGAGGGAGTGCAAATTAGAGGCAGTTAGCCAGTATTTTCATTTGAAATCAATCTCTGTAATGTCAAACAACCTGTTCTTATTAACTTTGTTCTAGTCAGAATACTCTAATGACCTTATTCTTGAACAATATACCACAAATTCCTACACCGAGAAAGACATACTTACATGTAACTTATAAGAACACTCTTGCAGTTTCTAATAATTGACTGTCTTTTGATTACAATAACTTTGACAAATGTTACACTGGAAATATTAATGCATTAACATCATCCATATCAATCATATCTAGCTTGAAGGGTCATTTTCAAAGTTAACTGCTTAAGGCAAAGTCACCAATTGTTAATGCTTCTAAGTAACAACTCTTCAAACAACTAGACTTATGCCACATTTAATGATATTTCAAGTAGTTTAAGAAAATGATTAATAGAATTGTTCCACAATATTTCCAAAATGCATAAATATATTTGTATATGTACTTTATTACTATTAATTATACTTACCCCATATATGAACGTTAATTTGATTCTCTATTCTTAAAATGTTTTATTACCATGTTCAAATCTCCACAAAACACCAACTTCATATATAATTTACTACAATTTCTGAATAATTGTCATTTTTCAAATAGTAAGTAACTAACAGGTGGAACAACAATTTTATGTAACATATAACCTGGCTGTGCAATGATAAGCAAAGTTATTTGAAAGATGTATTTTAAAATAAGACTACGAGACACCAAAATAAAGTACTTTGCAGATATCATTTATCATTACAACTTATATTCTGTGGAATTAACTGGTTTTAATTATTATCGATAGGGTTTTATAAACCAGTTTTTACTAAAACTGTTGGAGAAGACTTTAAAAGTTAGAATTGCAAATGACAGTTTAAAAAGGAAAGCATGAAAATGTGGAAATCAAATTAAATCTACGAAATCCAAGTACAGTAGCCCCCCTTATCTGCAGGGCATGTGTTCCAAGACCTCTGGTGGATGCCTGAAACCACAGATAGTACTGAACCCTATCGATACTATGTTTTTCCTATACATGTATACATATGATAGTTTATTTTATAAATGGGGCACAGTAAAAGATTAAAAGTAGTAACATAAAAAAGATAATTATAACATATACTATAATAAAAGTTACATGAATGTAGTCTCTCTCCCAGTAATATTTATATTTTTCAGTCTAAACCTATTTCTGAATCTGTGTAACTAACACTTACAGTAAATGGCTTAGTGTCACTCGTTTCAGGAGATCCCTTGCTGAAGTCTTCGTATAGGCTCAGTTATTTCTGGCACAACACGTTGTGGCCAATGGGAATGCATTTTCTGTTCATATATTCCACCCACAAATGTAATACCTTTTCCATCATAACTAAGCATTCATCACACACTGTGGATCTAACTTTTGCAGTTTAAGGTGTAATAGCAAAACTAGCAGGAATTTGTTTTCCCTTGTTTACAATTTCACTGAGAGAAAATGCATTCTTACCCTTGATCTTAGCAACCTAGCACACAACTTTTGTCTTTCTTTATTAAGTCAAGAACTTTTATCTGTTCACCTAAAGGAAGCACTTTATGGCTTCACTTTGGCATAGCTGATTTACAAGCATCACTGCTCTTGCACTTTTTGGTGATTATTAAATAAAATAAAAGTTACTTGAACATAAGCACTGTAATACATTGACAGTGGATCTGGTACCTAAGATGGCTGCTAAGTGACTAATGGGCGGGGGGCATATACAGTCTGGAGAAAAACATCTCCAGTGGGATGGTGCGAGACATCGCGAGATACCATCACACTACTCAGAATGGTATGCAATTTAAAATTTATGAATTGTTTATTTCTGGAAGTTTCCATTTAATATTCTCAGACCACAGTTAATTGTGGGTAACTGAAACCACGGAAAGTGAAACCACAGATAACGGGGCATTTCTGTAATTGGGATAATCAGTGATTCATACCCTGTTGCTTTCAGCCAATTGCTACCATAATATTCAACGAGCTCAGTGTCTGACAAGCACTGTGTATTTTTGCCACAACTTAAATAGGTTTAGCTTACAAGCACTGATTAAGAGAAAATTACATGGGGAAAAATACATATAAACAACTTCAAAGCATTAAAAGTCTTGTTTTATAGCATAATGATAAAAACTGTGTGGGGTGAAATCCCGCACTGCTACTTACTAGCTCTGGGACTTTGCAAAAATTACTTAAATCCTCCTTGCCTCAGGTTTTTCATATTTAAAATGGTGATAACGATAATCATTCAGGGTTTTTAGGATAATTAAATATCATCATATACAGGAAGCATTTAGAACAGTTTGTGGCCCAGAGTGAGGGCTAAATTAGTGTTAGATATGATTATTCTTGTGTGGATGGCTTTCCATCATGCTCTGAAATCTACTGCCATGTACCAACAATATCCAACAGGACAGGAGAAGAAATATGGATACTTGTAGCTTATATATATATATATTATCGACAATTTCTAAAATTGATGTCAATGGGATACAACAATTATGAAAAACTCAAGAAGTTCTCTAGCATGGAGGAGATGTTTAACATGTTTTATTTATAATTTCTATTTTACTTCATTTAGTCCTCATGTCACTCAATCTTTTGAACCAAGTCCCATCCAAATCATTGCTTATGGTGTTGCTTTCGGAAATGTATGCCATGTTGTTCTGTTTCAGTTTATTATTTACTTTCATTTTCATCGGTTCTTTTTCTAGTTTCTTGAGATGGAGGTTAACATTACTGGTTTGAGACCTTTCTTCTCTTCTTATACAAGCATTTAATGTTACAAATTTCATCCTCAGCAGTGCTTTAACTGTCTTCCACACAATTTGAAATATTTTCTCCTGTTTTCATTAAGCTTCAAAATATTTTTAAATTTCCTTGAGACTTTTTATTTTACTCATGGGGTACTTGAAATTATGCTATTTAATTTCCCAATACTTAAGGATTTTCTAGATATCAATCTGCTCTTGATTTCTAGTTTAATTCTGTTATAACCTGCGAACATTTTTAAATTTATTGCAGTTTGTTTTGTGGCTAGAATATGATATCTATAGACTAATGTTTTGTGTGCATTTTTAAGTCATATGTATTTGGCTGTTCATGAATGGAGTGTTCTATAAACATCAATTTGCCCTACTTGATAGATAATGTTGGCCAATTCTTCTGACATTATTGATTTTCTATCCACTTTCTGACAGAGCAGTATTCCGGTCTTCAACTATCATTTTAGTTTCTCTGTTTTTCCTTTTAATTGTATCAGAATTTTTTTTCCTCATGTATTTTGAAATTCTGTTATTATAGGTCTATACACATTTAGGATTGGTATGTTTTCTTGGTGAACGGATCCCTTTAACATTAAGAAATTATCCTTTCTATCACTAGTGATATTTTATATTCTGAAATCTAGCTTATCTCATATTAATATAGACACTCTAGCTATGAATTGTGTAGATTATCTATATTCTGTTAGTTTTGGAGCAATATATTATTGTGACTTTTTACATCTTATGTAGAAATAAATAGAACCTGTGACAATAATTGTTTTTTTCTAAAGCACAGTATCTGAAATTCCGTCTTCTGAAAAGTCTTCCCAGATTATGACAATTACTTGTCTGTCAATCTTAATGTCTTTTTATGCTGTGAAGAGTTATCTTTTTTCCTTAGTATTCACAGGTCTTTCAGTGGAAAAGGAGGGGTGGATTTACGGGTTACTGCATTTAACCAGGAGCCTGACAACTGACTTTTAACTTAATTCTCATTAGAACCTGATTTTGATTGGATGTCTTTATTTTCTGAAGAATATTACCATTTTGCATGTGGAAGAAATGTGAGACAAAACAAATGGAACATATTACAGTGACCTTTCACACTCAGTTGCACGTGAGTACAGCCTTAAAAAAACAAAGTTTATCAAATGTGTCTGGCTTTAGATGCGTATAAATAATATCATTTAAGAGTTACCTAAGTTGCAGCATTGTATAAAGGAAAGAGCATAGTAGAACCCGAAATGAGAAGGCTTATATTTGAGACCTGCTTTCACAACTTACTGATCATGTTAGGGAAGGCATTTAGTAGATAAAGTCCCAGCTTCTTAGCAATAAGAAATGGATATAATAAGACTACCTGACTTAATTACCAAAGACTCACTAAGGGCACAGATTGGGTATCTAGAGTGAAAGCCCTGTAAGGTGTTACACAATTATTTGCTTTTATTATTAAGTTGATTTAGTTTTAGGTTCTTTGACAAATGCTGTAAAGTGCCAGTTTCACCTAGTTAGGCACTAGAGTTTTGAAATTTCAATCACATATTGAGGTACATAACAATATCTGACTTATAATAATGAGAAGTATTGGCAACCTCTTTGTCTGCAACCCATGAATTTAGAAAGCTGTTACTTTTTTCTCCTTATTGAGATAATATCACAATTAGTGTTAATATTTTTCCCAATATCTTCATTTTAATATTTTGCAATTCCCTTGCCTCCTTTAGGATGTTATAACTTATAATTTGACATTGATGAATAGTACTAGGATCAAGAAATAGTGTGGTTAGTTTTCTGGCAGCTTTATGCTGTCAGTTCCATCGGTTAATCTCTTTTCTCACATGACAGCTTAACACTGCACAGTCATTTGAAAGCTATGTAAGTGTCTCCCACCTTCTTTTCTTGTAATAAGGAAGTTCCCTGATTTTCTCTGTCATTATACATTCTTTAATCTCTTTGAAAGTAGCACGACCCACTGTATGGTTTCCTCTTTATTAATGCAAATGTCCCAGACAGTATCCTTAAATGTCTAGAATTAAACATTTTCTGTCAAGTTCAGAAGATGGAGTTCTGTTCAGATAATGAGAATGCTACTACAAACCTTGCTTTAATTGCTGTATTATAATCTCCAGACTTGAAAAGCCCTGGAGACCCTGATACATAAAGTGCTGTTCAGCTATGCAGGTGTGGAATTCATTACAAGTATGTTTTAAGTTGGGAATATATCTTCAACTCATTGAAAGAATACCAATGTCCTTGGGGTGTTTGATAACCTGAGCCATTATTTAAAGTATAAAAACGGTAATATATTAAAAGCAAAAGGTAAGGAAGCACATAATTGTAACTATAAGGACAAATAGGCACACACACACGTCTCTAAGATAAAACAATAATATCAGATCTTTGCAAAAAGATGGGAAAAAACTAAAATCTCTTTGTATGGTAAAAATCATTATCAGTAAAATGACAGTCTTTTAATATGGTTGATTATGGTTAGGGTGAAAGTGAGTTTTCTACCTAATATAGCATTAGTGGTCCAGTTTATCATATACATGTTTTAAATTAAATTTTCAAAAAATGTACAATATAAATGTCTAATAATGTAAGTCTATAATATGAGTGAAACACATTTATACATTAAACCTTAATAAGTATTTCTCCTTAAAATACTTTATCATGAACATAATATGTAACCTTTGTTTTGTGGTCCTTGTATATTATATTCATAGCTAAATCAATAACAAACACACATCCTGCATCAATAAACAGATTACAGAATAAAGTTCACACATTTCAACAATAACAACAGTGTAGCATGTGGTATGGGTTTCTCATTCCATTGACTCCTGCTAAAAATAATTCCTAAGGCCAGTGCTGGGCCAGTCTTAGATGAGTGGATTTCTCCTTTTTTTCTCCTTAGTCACATGCTAAATATTTGTCCTCTAAATTAACTGCATGGGTCTGGATGAAAGAAAGAAGAGGGAGCAGAAGCTATGTCAATGAGTATATTAATTGGGCTCTGTGTATTATTTTTTTCTTTGATGAATTAATTTAAAACCATTTTTTCCTGAGAAATCTTTCGAAAGGAAACATACAATTTTCAAGGAAAAGTTGTGAGACAAGCTAATCAAAGTGCCCATCAACTGGAATAACACTTAACTGTGGGTGACCTGAAAATGCTTATAATGGAGCTTAATCACATAAAACTGAAAAACAAAATGAACAGCAAACATGAACATGGTGACATAGCCCTACTTTGCCAATCAAGCAAACAGTGTCTTAAAACTTCAGAGAAAAGACACCAATCAGTCTGCTGATATGATGTCCAACTTGGTACTTGTGTTAACCTCATTATTTCCTGCAGAGAAAATGTTTAAGAACAAAGCATGGCCACTGAAATAACAGTAAAGTACCTCCAAGATTCCCTTAATGCTTACATTTATGTTTCTGTATAGGGCCACAAAACATAAAAAATAATACTCTGAGTACAATTCATTCTAGAAAGTGGCAACAGCACAGGTAACCATTTGGAAAGTATAAAAATGGTTATGAACCAATTTCATTTATTTTCACATTACAGTATTTCTAAGAGTTCTCATATAATATTCATGATTGTAAGATGTATTCAGGTGTGTTTTGTTTTCGTGTTTCTATGTAGGAAGTTTCAAAATTAAAATTATTCTTTATAGAAAACAATGTTGCTTTCTCCTAAATAATACATTCAAATGGAAATTCCCATCATAACGACAAAGCAACAACAACAACAAAAATCCATCCACCAAACAAAACCTCTAACTCAGCATGAGAGATTTCCTAGTGTGTCCCCCTTGGTATGTTCTGCACCTAGTTGGAAGGTACTAAATGTTTTCTCCATTAGTATGTCTGTGTCTCAAGTACAGAATGTTGATGGAAAACACATAGAAACAATACACCTGACTGACTGGTCCACACAATGGATTATGCAGAAATTGCTTGGATTCTGTCCATGCATCCTCACTACTTTGCTCAATCAGAAGATCTCAAGTTCCTTTCCTATATTAAATATATCTGATTAAACTGTTTAATTTCTACACAAACAATATCATGTGTGCAAGTTGGTTTCTGTGTAAAAACTGATGTTTTTTTTTGTTTGTTTTTTTTTTCATTAAGGAAAGAAAAGGTTGCAACATTTTCCATAAACTTGGATACAGAGTAATCAAATGATTTGCTCAGAGTCTCCAGAGCTGTTGCAGGTTTCCTGCCAGTTCATAGCTGTTTTAGAAAGAAGGCGGTATTACCATACTGACCCATTGAACACAGTCTAGCAGAGAATCAGTACCATCAGAGACAGTGATTTAGTGGGTGTCGATTCTGATTACATTTTTACTGTATAACAGAACTGTAACACGATAAAGTTAGAAAAGAGAAATACTAGTTTTTAGTAGTGCCATCATGATTGAGTGGTTTCAAATTAAATTAGATTTAGAAGGTTACCTGAGTTGTTAATATAGGCAAAATAATTCTTCCCGTATTTATCAATAAATCTTGTTAAATAATTAAAAAAATCAGGACTCCTTTTAAATAAAGTTTAAGTAATAATTTGGGATCTCCAAGCATTTGCAAAATGGGTTCAGTTTTTAATACGATCTAAGAAAATATGATCAATAGGAATATTGTTTAAATGCCCACTCAACATAGTAGCAAATTTCACTCCTATTCTTTAAAGTAAAAAGAATAAAATGACAAAAAGAAACATTGATTTGAGGCATCCACTGGGAGAAAAATGTGGCCTTCGTGTACATGGTTGTGGAATAGGAAGGTGAAGTTTCCAAGCAACAGTGACTTTTTTTTCCAGTTGGTTTTCCTCATTTATGAAAAGAGCCTGTTTTATATTTTATGTTCACAAACTAGAGAAAGCATGCTTGTGGTAAAACCATAGCAATGGGAAGTAGTTTATGTTCTGTGTTTATGTGGGAATAACAAATCATAACTAGACATATGTTGGTTTCAAAAGTATGGTTTTGTTATAGAAGATTTACTTAACGTTGGAAATATTGAAGTGCTATTAGCCTGGGGTTTGGATAGGAATAAAGAAAAGTTAACAGGTTGTATTTTTTGCCAAAGTATTGATTTACAGTCCACTGAAAGCCGCTTGTTTGTTTTACATTTTTTCTATATTCATGGAAACAAAAATCTTTGCTCAGTTTAAATATCAAGTTGTAGTACAAATGATTAATATAGGGTACCGAGAGTCTGAATTTCCAAGAAAATTTGAATTTACTTCAGTTCTGAGACCAAGGTAGCTCTAAAATATGTCATACAGGTTCATTCTAGGCATAATTGAAATTAGCAACATGTAGCTTAAAAGTTCAGGCATATCCTTTAGACCCAAATAAAAATGGTTTGGATCCACATAATGTTTCAGAGCCTATGATATTGGTTGCAAAGTAAAGCTAAACTCCAGAATAACATAAATTGCTTTCATGTATAAAAAGGAAATAAGACACAATCCATAGAAAACTTTCTATTTGTCCTCCTGATGTTAACATCTGTATTATAGATTAAAATTAGTAAATTTCCCATTTTCCTTGCTATTGTAGCTTTAAAAAAGTGGTTTTCTATACAAATTAACAATAACAGCATTTTTTTTTTTTAAGTTTTGAAAAACTCACTATTTTGTTTTCTCTTTTGGTGTAAATCTTTCATTATATCTTCTCTTTTTCATGTATAAAAAACATGTGAGAATTACTTCTCCCTGTACCAGTCACCGAATTGGGCAAGGTGAAATGCAGTGAATATAATATGTCTGTTATTTTAATTCAATGAGAAATGCCATAATCACATTTTTCTCTTTATGTGGACTGTCTTCTGATATGGCATCAGCTTGGCCTCATATGGTTGAAATTAAAAATCTAATTTGGAAATGGATCATGTTGATCTCCCTTTTATTTTGCTTCTCCAATGCACTCATCCATCAGCACTGACTCCTTATGGTATAACAATTTCCTTTTATATAGGTTTTTATGTAGGAGTCACCAGATCTATAATTAAATGTTTCATCTAGACTTTTAATACTGATCTGACTCAAAGCCATCTACTTTGCAATTCTTCTTTTCCTGTCATTAGGCAATACTAATATATTTGACATAAAGATAACTGAAACATACTGCACTTTTATTCAACAAATCTTAAAAAGAGAAACAGTTAAGTTAGTTTAACAATTTACTGAGAAAGGAAAAGATAATTAATTATGAGAATTGTGTGGGAAACTGAACCCGTTATGAATAATTAAAATATTTGGAAATAGAAAGTCCTTTTTGTATATATATGTAGTGTAGTACAACTAAAGGTGATTCTTATAGGCTTTCCTCATAGAAAAACCATATAGCCTGAGTTATATCAAATGAAAGAAAACTTATGCTGGGTTTGTTGTGTAAGTTCTAAAGAATATTGCTATTCTGAATGTTTTTGAGGAAATCATTGACAAGCAAAATAACTGATACTTTATTAATTCTGTGTTGACTAACCCTAATTCAAATATTTCATCAAAATAAACACTATTTACTGATAGACACTTAAATTATACCTATTAATTTAAATCCTAAACTGTCCTAAAATGGTCTTATTATTTGGATATAAGGTAAAGAATCTTTACAATATTTTAGCAGCTTTCATTCTTTACGTTTTCTTACTTTATAGCAGGATTTATAAAATGGGTGAACCATCACTGAAATAAAAAAAATTAAAAAAATTAAAATACCTGTTGCTGATTTAAAGCTTCAGCAAATGTTTGAAAATAGTGATGTAAGGTAGTGTTTTATATAGTAGTTGCTTATTTTTGGATAAAGAATTTAAGAAATAAAATCGCATGTGAATGTGCAGGATTTTTTGCATATTATAATAAATTAAGTGGTGTTTATTGTATACATAATCAACTTTATAATCAACTTTACCACTGTCTACATGGGAAACATTATTCAGATTGTAATGCTTATTTATTTTTTTCTAAAATGTTAAAACTAAGCAATGTCAGGAAATAACAAAATATAAAATATGTAATAAACCACATTATTATTTTAATACATTTTAAGAAAAAAAAACACAAGGGTTAAAATGCAAAAGTATAAGCAGAGCAGAAAGATTACTCAGCTATAACCAGAGTTTTAATTAAAGCCATGATTAATGACAAATGCCATCTTGCAATGTGACCTCTAGAAAGATCTGCAGTTGTTGAATCAATTGAGAAGATAGTGTCCACTGTTTTCAAAGTAAAGCACAAAGAACAGAAAGCATATTTAGAATACACTTTCATGTGAACATTATATTATTTATTTGGAAATCTGAAGATAAATAAAAAGTAGCACTGAAAATAAAGCAAAGGAGCTTTGGGGATGCCTTATTTGGGAAGCCATAATTTCCAGATTATTAACCTAATCATTTAAAAAGAACTTTTCACTGCATTAATCCCATTTAAATTTAAGATGGAAACACTGAATAGAGATGAAGCTCTATTAGCTGCACAATGTGAATGAAATGGAACTACAGACAGAGCTGGAGATAAAAAATGGGATGGCAAGCAGACTTTCAAAAGACATTACTAACCTATAAATATCCAGCTAAAAGGGTGTTTGCATTGGAGAACTTCGTTACCTACCCAGAATGGCTACATCGATTCTCACATTTGATTAAATCTTTGAAAGTCCTTTTTAAAAAGCAAGTGATTGGATGTGAATTGCAAAAGAAAAAAGAAATACAAGAAGGTGCTCACAGTGTTTTGACACATTGGACCACAGGGCAGCTGTGAAAACTTTTTTTTTTTTAAGGGATTTAGACAAAGGTCTAGAAAAGCCAGCAAAACCAAGGTCAAATTACCTCTAGAACTCCCTGATCTGAGTCCATTAATACAAAAAGGGGGAAAATAATTGTCAACATCAAGAAGTAAAGTAAAAGATAACTAATGTTGTTGAAAAATAAGTATTTTTAATAAAAGTTAAAATAACAGGAATGATAGAGTGAACAAGAGACATTTTCAGTATTCATCTTTAAATACAGAAAATTCTGTTATTTAGATATCACTCTGTGTTCTCAAAAAGCAGAGCAAGCGGCAACAAGCTTAAACAGCATTGAGTGGGATTTATGCTATAAAAAAAAAAAAAAAAAAAAGATGAAATTTCCTGCAGTAGGGTTTGTTAAATCCAGGAATAAGGGACAGACGGAAACTGTACTTTCTTTTGAAGGGGTAGAGAATTAAGGCAGCTCCTCATCTGTCAGGAAAGTTTAAGGCAGGGTGAATGGATTAGGTGACCTTTCAAAATTACTTCCATCCCAGGATTTATGATGTCAATATAAACCAGCGGTCCCAAATGGAAACGTGGGCAGGAACCACTAACTCTTGCACTTGTTTCTGAGGTTCCTTGAACACAGGCACAGTCAGGTAACTTGCTAGAATATAACTGAAAGTACAAGCTTTGGAGTCAGATAATTTGGGTTCCAAGATTCTGAGTTTCAGCTTCTTCAGCCACAATAAAATGGGTACCTATTGTGCTTGTATCGTTGGCTCGTTGAAAAGTTTAAGTGAGATGGTACACATAAAGCAAACAGTATGAAGCAGGTTTACAACAATAGTCAGCATTCTTATTAAACTCTGTTCTGACACTACATCAACCGTTGCAGTATGAAATGATGCTACTGCTCAAGTGACAGCTCCACCTTTCTCCCTTGTCTATTTCCCCTTGTGTTTTCTGGTCCTCTCCACTTCTATTCTTAATGGAAAGCCCTGTGTCTGTCAAAAAAACTTTTAGCTACTAAATTTCATCGCTAGATACAGACAACACAGACTCTGCTGATATACAAGGGGCAGATGAAGTAGGCAACTAGACAAATCACTGAAACAAAGGAAAATGTGCTAAGTATCAGTAAACTATGGTTTCTTTTGAATGAAATTTTACGCATCTATTAAGATGTTTTGTGAAACTATTTACTGACATGGTAAAGTGCTATAATGTAAGCAGATAAAATTGAGTAAAAAAATCAAAACAATAAAAAATATTACATGCAATTATAATGCATTTGGAAAGATACAGTATTCCAGAAGGTTATAGTCTATGCCTCTATATACTCTTTTTCATGACAGCAATTTGAGTTTTCCCTTAAAGTTTATTTTTCGTATATTGCAGGTTTTATTAGAAAAAAAAGTACTTTGTTTTGTTTTTACAAAATATGACTTTTAATTCCTCCTGTTTTTATTGTTTTCAAAAAGTTATCAGCTATTAGTTCTTCTGATTGATCTTTTAGGAAAGAACTGGCCCTTGCATCTTATTTTTAACATGTCATTTAGATACATCTCATAAGTATACAATTTTAATAAATTTTAAAATGTTTACAAAGATATATGCATATGTATGCAAGTATCATCTGCAGATAATATGACAAGATGTTAGTGGTGAAATGAGCATAAATCTGACCTTGATTCTCTTTTATCAGACTTCCACTATAACTCAATATAAAAACAAATAATCATGTTCTCCCTAATCTTTCTCTTGGATAAAATTTTAGAATTCATTCAGAGTTTTGCTGATCAGTGGTATTTTACCAAATAACTATATGGATATAGATACAAAATCATATATGAAAATTCTACAAACCACATTTTTTAACTTATAGATTTTTTGGTAATTATTCTGAATAAATTCATACATTTCCTGTTTACATGTACATTTCCCCCAAGAGTCATCATTTTTTTTATTGCTCAGTATATAATCTCATTCAGAACATAGTCTTCTCTGTGCACAGACTGTGAGTCACAGAAGTTTCTCTACCCTCGTTTTCCACAATAATGTCTCATCCCAGATATCTCAGAAAATATTGTAATAATCATTTGATATAAAATATGAGTGATAAAAAGAAAGCAGTCAAAAATAGCAAGGCCTCTTTTTCTTTTCTTTCACCTGGAATAAAATATTAAATTTTATTCACTGTTTCCTTCATTCTAAGCACCATGTTGAGGAAATAAAGCCAAATGTTACATCTGAGTCCCCTGGTATATTGTACGTTTTTTTAGTTTTTTGTGTTTTATTATAGATAATTATATTTCTCCCAACCAGACTGTAGACTACTGGAGAACAAAAGCTATATTGACTTTTTATCTTTGTATTACTAGTGCCTGACAAACATTCAGCTTTCATCAGTGGCTGAGTCAATGAACGGACATTGAACTAAAGGAGTCTATCTTCTAAGGAAACTATTCTCTTTCTCATACTAAATACCAAAAGCCTTGATAAGCATGTTGAATGTCGTATTCCCTACAGGACAATCAGACCTCATTTTCTTTTAGTCATTGACCCTAACTCTAAAAATTTAGGTAAACATAAATGAGAAGAGAAGCCCAGTTACCACTTGTTTAATTTTCATTTATAAGTTAATTTTATCTTTTTGGTATGAAGCAACTTTAGAATAATCATTATATCATTTAAGTTGTTTCCAAATTAATTCATCCTTTTTTGGGTTTTTGATTGTTTGTTACTTTTTATTATATAATCTCCAAATAAAAGGCAGTCAACCATGTACCCACATCTCTATTGGTATTAATTTGTAAGAACACGTTCTTTAAGGAAGACAGAGAATTCATCAAGTAACTCTTACAATTTCCCTCTCCTTGTTAATAAGTTCCCCAGATAATCATATCACTATTGCTGTTTTCACAATGAGACCTGACATAGTGGAGGAAGCCACATGTATGCAACTAACTGCTAGTAAAAGGACTGATTTTTAAAAAGATTCTGTCAGTCACCTTAAGAAATGTCACCCCCAGGACAATAAAACTGGGCATGTAGCATGTACCGCATATATCTGCTTACATCCCTTGGGCCAAAAAAAGAGTCTTATTTATGTCTTTCATGGCTCTGACTTAGTGATCTTCTCTGGACCTCTTGACTGTCAAAGTTTTTGTTTGGGGGAAATACCTTTCTTTCCAAACTGCAAGAAAAATACAAGCTTGTTTTCTCCTTCCCTCCAGGATATAAAAGAACAACAACACCACCAACAACAAAACACATCAGTTAAAAAGAAACTCTTTTTAAAAGCAACTGCCATAAAAATAGGAAGCAGACACATGGCATGGGAAGAATTAAAATATTTGCTTATTTCATGAAAAAGTTAATGCCTCAAAATGTTGACTGGCTTCACCAAAGTATCCTTGCTATACTTATCATAAAGATGAATCCTCCCCAATGATAAAGGTAGCTACGGAAACCCCCCAGGATCTTAACAGGTTGTATTAAATAGAACTGTCTCATTTATCTGTAAGGAATTGAGTCTAATTTTCAGATAGAGATGATAGTAACTTTGATGAGGTCCACCCTAAAGACACCTGTTGATTGGCTAGGTATTATCTTGCTTCTTCCTTCTCCAGTCCAAACCAGTAAAGGCCATGGAATTGCCAGCCTGACATCTTCAGCAACTGTAAATACATCATTGTAATGTGTATTCACATCTTCCACATACCGATTTACTTCTAGTTCATAAATGCATAAAAAAGTTATTTTAAAATCTGTATCCATTCTAGATTAACATCTTGCTGGCCAACTGATTGTATGCCTTATAATGTTTTTACAGATCCTATGTAATCAAGAGAATTGTTCCTGTTTATTCTGCTGCCCAGAGTCAAGCTAGCCACCTCATAAAAACATACTTTATGCTCATTTTTTACTTGATTCCAAAGATCTGAAAGTTAAAAGAAAAATTCAATTTAAATACACATGAATCTGCCATGCACAATATTAAATGCATCTAAACTTCCATTGTTTGAAACCGGGCATGCTCAGCTAATCAACCAGAATTCCCTGCGTTGTGCATTCATATATAATATACTTTAGATGCCACTGAATTCAAAAACTTTTTTCCCACTAGTCTCAAAATACCACAAAGATACAGACAAGCACTGATTTAAAACAGAAAAGTTTTTTGCGTGTCCTTCTTCCTTCATTACATCGTATAATGTGGATGTTTACATTTTTCTTATAATTATCTAAAATGCACAGGGTAAAGCTGGTGCATTTAAGTACACTTCCATCTTACGGATATGCGTACTATTAAAAACAAATTACATCCTTTAAATTTGAAAACCTGCTAAGCCAAGCAAGAATTTAGAAAATCTCCATATTTTTATAATCCTACACTGTACTTGCTTACAAAAGTTAAGGGTCCAAATTCTAATGTTAGAAAGCATGTATGAAGAAGAAAACAAAGAAAGTACAGTAGCATTTCTAACAAATACTTTGGTTTTAATGAAGGAAAAATAAATATTGTATACTTAGCTCACCACATCTATTCAAATGTTAATAGAAATTTTAAGAAAAGCAGAACTACCAGGGCTCTTTGGGGTTCATCTGGGCCAGCCCTCTCAGGCACTGTGTGGGTCTGGGGTGTAAAAGGGACTGGAGTAGTGCTGAGCCTCTCTGCAGTGCTGGGCCTAGTGTCCAGGCAGAGGGAGAGCTCAGGTCCTGGCAGCCTTGGCCTGAGCAGAAGTTTGAACTTGCCATTTCAGCCAGGGCACAGAAGAGGCAGGTGCATTCTGCAGCACTGCCCATAACTGGCGGAGAGAAGGAAGGCTATCTGTACGTCTTGCATTTAGCACAAACTTGAGTTTGTGTATTAGGTTACCATCAAATTTTTCAATTCTATGAAAAAAAGATTTTGGAGAGTTAAAAGAAAATTTAAGAATAAGTTCAAATCACAGAGGAACACTTACAGCTGAATAGCTTGAGTTCGGTACATGATGAAATTATTCTTAAGGTTTAATGGACTGGTAAGATGAATAGCTTTCATGGTAAAAAATGAATATGTTGTTCAGGAATTTAATGACATCAATGAGATTCTTACATGTCCTAAAAAGCACATAAAACATCTGGTTGTTACTAATTCAAAGGTTGTTCTGACTGTTATGTTAAAAAGCCAGTAACCTAATAACATTTTTAAACTGATTATAGGAAATATTGGAATTGTGGAGTGGATATTGTCCCCAACTTGAAGTCCAGATAATATTCATGCTTTCATTTTCTGAAAAGCATGTACAGAGTATTTTCCCCTAAACTCTCCAGTTGAGAAGCTTTCTTACAACAATCATACACACACACACACACGTAGATATAACAATCTGACATTTCTTAGGCTCTGGTAACTTTCATTTAAATAGAACAATCGTTGAAACAATCATTTGTTTCCAAAAATATCATTAAGCATGAAATTATGAAGCAAGACAAAAAAGGTGAAAAACATGTCATTAGGGTAATTAGTAAACTTTACTGAAAACTAGAAAACTCATCTTTGGCACTATTGTTGCAGAAATAATCTCTACTTAGACTACTTAGTTGGAAAATTAAATAAAATAAGGAAAAATAATGTTTCCTCTTACCATCAGCATTATCATTTTTGCCTCTCTGAATTGGCTGCTGGGTTTACATCTCATTAAGCGACACACACAGAATCATTAGGGCTGAAGGCTAATAGATGCTTCTCTGTCTCACAATACCTATTAGCAGTCGACACATCTTTAATGTGCTGTAACTTCCAATTAATTTTTTAAGGTCAGCCTGTCACATTGTCATCAGCAGTGGCATTGTCAAGTCTACCTGTTTGTGAGTACATGTCCGGAAGATCTGTGTTCAGAGCCACTCTCAATCTTGGGAGTGGACCACAGAGGCCATGGCTACACTGGCCCTCATTCTTTCAGAAAACATATTTGGAAATATTTCACAATAATAGTGTATCTTATACAGCACCAGTATAAATATATATCGAAATAACATATTTTACTATCCAATGCTTCTGTTGCATAGCCTAGAAAATTTAATAGCACATCAGCAATATTGATTTTGTGTAATAATTTATTTCCTCAATTTAAAAAAAAGTAGAAGAAAAATTACTACTGTATTAGACATATTTTTTCATAGAGTGCTTGGTGTATTTTAGTTACTAAGGTGTATTGATGTATCTTTCTATAAAAGTATATAAGACGCAAAATAATGAGGCTAATATCTCATAAGTTTGACAATTAAAGTTTGAGTAACTTAAAAGACACCCTTCTCAACTACCAATTTTTGCAAATACAGTGTCAAATGACTAATTTGAAAAATAATTTTGCAAAAGCATATTTAGAAATCATTCACAAAGAATGTATTACATAAAATATAAAATAATAAACAGTATCTACATAAGATGTTTTCAAAAAGTTTTTGCTTGTGATCACCTATAGAACAAGCCATATCAAAGACCAAAATGTGAAGATTCTAGAATGAAGTCAAGAACTTTATGGTAAACAGTTATTTAGCTATTTACCTGCATGCAACTAAAATCTCATTAAACATGTCTTCTGCTAAGTGACAACACATTTGTGACAATAAACCACATCCAAGGTGTGTGTGTGTGTATATATATATATATATATATATATATATATATATATACACACATATATGTATATATATATGTATATATATATACACATATAAACATATATATATATATTTATATGTTTATAAACCACATCCAAGGTGTTAGTGTATATATATATATATATATATATATATATATATATATATGTTTTTTCCTACAGTAACATTCAAATTGTTTAGCAAAATTATTTTTATACATTTGTGTTCAGTATGTATACACTATATTCTTTGAGCAAAGTTGGAATTCTCCTTGTGGGAGTCTTACTTTTTTTTCCAATGGGGTTCTCATCATGTTGCTTTTAAAATCTCAGCTAATTCAAGTTGTGTTTAGTAGATGTCAAAATTCAAATGATCGAAATTTTATAGAAAATTTGCAAGTTTTTTGTCTTAAATATGCAAAAAGTTACAGTGGTACATTGTACTATCAATAAGTCTACACTTTTTGCTAGTAAGCATACGTAAATCTCAGGATTGCATCATTACGATTTTAACAGACCATTATAACAAGTCTCTTAAAGCATTTATCAAACCTAAATTTAAATAACATTTATATGGAAATAATATTGTCTACATAGTATGAGTGAATGAAAAAAATTGGAGTGTGTTACTACAATATGGGAATATCGTAAGGGAAACTAAATATTCCAGATGAACATATCTACTCAATGTGAAAAAATGCACTTTGTATTTCACAAGTACAGAGTAACAAATTCTTCCACTCAATATATGAAAATAGTTCTATGTTTAAAAGGAACCCCCTCTTTGGTGAAAAATACATTTACATACAAAGCAATGATTAAAGTACTTTGAATGTCCCAGCTTCTCTAGGTTCTGAGTAAATGATGACTGAAACAAAAAGAAACACACAAATATGCTCTAACTTAAAAACATTGTGAATATTCTGGTTCATAATAAGTTACAGCCACACCTCACATCTAAGGGGAAAAAAACACAAAACAAAACACTATATTTATAACAATTTCATGGTTTGTCTGCAAAACAGGAAGAGGTATTTTCAGTGAACCAGAAATCATGAAGAACCCCTGAAACATCAAGAGCAGACAGAATTGGATTATACAAGCGTGGCTCAAATCAAACACAAGCAAGAAAAAACTTCTGAATATGGCAGAGACTACAAAGAGGGCTCTCTTCCTTGTTGATCCAAGTAGCCAAAACCCATCATGTTTATGATCAATCTACAAAAGTGTTTCATAAATATCATTAAAAAAAATTTGGTGAAACATACTTGATGCGAACTAGCAGGGGAAAAGAAAGGAGGACAAGGAAGTATATGAAATATCCTCAATTAGGGAGTCTGGAGATCTTAATTGACTCCAGTTATTGATTGAAAATTTAAATATTGAAAAAATGTAATATTTATGTGTATTAAAATATAATGATGAGATTCCACTTTCTGTAAAGTTGTAGTAGTAGGCTGCTGTTCTACAATAATCATTCCTTAAAAACAAATAGCATATCTTTATATCATATTGTGTGTGTATATATACATATTTAACTATCTGTGTGTACACATACACATGTCTATGCATATATGAGGTCAGACAATTAAGTTCACAAACTTGTTGCAAAGATGTTGCTAACCTTTTTTGATATCAGAGGGATTATTCATTATGAATTTGTACCAACTGGACAAACAGTTAACCAAGTTTACTGTTTGGAACTACTGAAAAGGCTGCGTGAAAAAGTTAGACGACCTGAATTTTTCACCAACAATTTGTTGCTCTTGCATCACGACAATGTACCACCTCACAGGGCACTCTCAGTGAGGGAGTTTTTAGCCAGTAAACAAATGACTATTGGAAGACCCTCCCTGCTCACCTGATCTGGCCCCCAATGAATTCTTTCTTTACTCAAAGATAAGGAAATATTGAAAGGAAGACATTCAGAACATCAAGGGTAATACAATGAGAGCTGTGATGGCCACTCCAGAGAAGTAGTTTCAAAATTGCTTTGAATGGTGGACTAGATGCTGGTGTAGGTGCATAGCTTCCCAAGGTGACAGTAGTGATATTCAGCAATGAGGTATGTAGCACTTTTTCTAGGATGAGTTTGCGAACTTAATTGTCCGACTTCGTGTGTGTGTGCACATACATATATGTGAAGGCAATAGACATCTTCCAAGGCAGTAAGAAACTGTGAGGGAAAGATCATGAGAGCAGCAATGTACCCATATGTACCCAGAATTTGTTAGCTTTTCCCCAACAGATATTTGGCTATGCATAGCAGGTGGCTGGCAGGTTAATAAGCTAAAAATAATTTTGAATAGAATACATGGCTTTAAGTAGAGGGGAACTGTTGAACAAAGCCTTATTCATTCCAAAAGCTTTACCTAGGAAGCTGAAGTGCTAGATCCTAGGAGTATGGTTAAACAAGAAATAAAGCATTCTTTCAAAGATAAAAAGCCAGCCTCAATTCCCCTCACTCTTTTATTAAATTACGGTGATCTGAGACTTCTAGTGACCACTATAATCCATTTTTCAGAGGAAGATAATTGAGAATCTCAGTGTCCTTCAAATCATTTATTTTAAAGTTTCAACACATAAGAAAATTTAAGTGACAATAAATCATGAAGAAAATCAGAACATATAAAGAAACCACATGGCTATAAATAATGAAGATTTCAGTCATAGACTATAAAATAACTAACTACATATAATCAAGGAATAAAATGATTGTGTTAAGAATTGCATCAAAGTAATATAAGAACAAAATGAAAATTTGATAACTGAAATATGTAGTAATTGAATTTAAGAATAATAAAGAATTGTTTATAGAAGGGTAGACACAGCTGAAAAGAGAATTAGAATTAAAAAACAGATAAGGAAAAAATGATATCCAGAATGAAACACAGAGACAATAAGATGGAAAATAAAGCAAATATCAGAAGCATGGGATCTGATAAGAAGCATACCAACAAATGTGAAAACAGCATCCCAGGAGATAAAAAAGAGAAGGAAGCAGAAGCAATGCTTGAAGAGATAGTGGTTGGGAAAATGACAAAATTGATAGACAATAGCAGCCCATATACTCAAGAAGTTCTAAAAATCACGAGAAAAAAACCATACCCAGGTCTTTCATAGTAAGACAAAGAAAATATCATTAAAGTAGTTAGAGGATAATAAAAAGCCATGTCAAAAGAGCAACAGTAAGTGTGAAAGTAGAATTATCAACACTAACAACAGAAGACAGAAGACCAGAGAATGATCCACTTAATGAGCTGAAAGAAAATAATGTACAATTTGGAATTCTGTATCCAACAAATTGGCAATTTAGAACTGTATATACAGTAAAAATGTAATCAAAAGGTGAAAGAAATTTCAGATGAACAAAAACTAAGATAATTTATCATTAGCATACCATCACTAAGTACAGTAATAAAGAGTTTTTCTCAAGTAGAACATGAATAATCTCAGATGGAAATTTGTAGATGTAGGAAGAAATAGAGAGTAATATGAGCATTTATTAGAATAGTTATAAACAGTATTAACTGTCTGAAATAAAACAATATTGTTGAACTGGATTGAAAGACAATGAAAAGGATATACTGTGAATATATAAGCAGTAGAAAATTTGGTGCCATTATATAAATATTAGAAAAAATAAATAGTGTGGCCAAATGTGTTGCTAGAGAAAAAGAGGGACAAATTAATGGGAAAAATGTGAATCAAAACAATTGGAATTCAATGGAGACAAGAAAAAAACATATCAATGAGGGCGACATTAGCACCGTTTTTTTTAGTAAAAAGACAAACTGACAAAACTGCACATTCCTTTCAAGTGAATAAAAAATTGCCACAATGCCTGGAAATCATTGCTGAATTATTCATGACTCAATTAAATCCAAATGAAAATGGAAAATCATTAACTAAATAGTAATTGTAATATGATATATCAAAACTTACAAGATGCAGCTAGAGTTGTAGTAAGACAGAAATTTGATCCAAATGTTTTAAATTAGACAAAAAGTTTCCAATTATGTAATCATTTATCTCTATGAGATAGAAAAATGAGAACAAATAGAACTCAAAGAAATTAGAAACAACCAAAATGTCCTTCGATAGATGAATGGATAAAGAAGTTGTGGTATATATACACAATGGAATACTATTCGGCGGTAAGAAAAGATGAAATAGCACCATTTGTGACAACATGGATGGATCTTGAAAATACAATGCTAAGCAAAATAAGTCAGACAGAAAAAGAAGAGAACCATATGATTTCATTGATAGGTGGTATGTAAACCAAAAACAACAAAAGAACAAGACAAACAAATGAGAAACAAAAACTCATAGATACAGACAATAGTTTAGTGGTTACCAGAGGGTAAGGGGGAGGTAGATGAGGGTAAAGGGGATCAAATATATGGTGATGGAAAGAGAACTGACTCTGGTTGGTGAACACACAATGGGATTTATAGATGATGTAATACAGAATTGTACACCTGAAATATATGTAACTTCACTAACAATTGTCACCCAGTAAACTTTAATTTTAAAAAAAGAAATGATAAACAACACATTTCAGTATGAAAAAAAAAGAAATTAGAAGATCAAAAATCTATAGAGAACCAAAAACTTTCAAAAGAGAAAAGCAACAAGTTAGTTTTTGTCTGTGTCTTTGTAAAGATCAAGAAAATTTCTGAAACTTTGGCAAAGATAATTAAAAAAAAACCACGAATTTACAATACCAATTTCAAAAGCAGATAGTAAAAGGGAACATAATTACAAAATTTATCAGTATTAAAAAAATCTAAGAGGATAATATTAAATATTTTATACCAATACGTTTGAAACTATTAAATGAAATGAAAAAAAATGTATATATAGACAAGTTCTATTCCCAAATTGTACACGAAGGACTGGAAATTTTCTACTGATGGGATCTTATAAATGTGATTTGTTATTTGAAGTGTACGTTGTGATGAACTGGAAAAATGAAGTAAAATGAAGTATATATTCAATCAAACACCGGGTGTTGAAGTTGGAAAAACCTGAGATTAAATATCTGTCATCTAGGGAAACAAACTGAATATTGAATACTAAAATGAGCAATAAGGATAATTTTGACTCTTATTAATAAGAATTGCTAAGATTCACTCCCTTTCCTCACTTTTATCTGGACTTCCTCCTTCCTTTGTCTCTATTGACATGGGTTTGCTTAATTTTGATTCTATACCAGTTTCTCCTCTATGTGAGGATTATTCTAGAAGTTAGCCTTGGCTTATTATTTTTGAGTTTCATGGTGTGTAGACTCCTTCAAATTTAGGTATTACTGTGGACCCTCTACTTTACCTTACATTAGAGTGGGCAAACTCTTCCTAGTTTTAGCTGTTCTTGAATTTTTACTCCATGTTTTCCTTTAAGTAACTGTTGGTTGCATTGGAATTCTCAAGTCCGTCTGTTAGACCATTTATTTCCTTTGCATTTTCATGCTTTTTTGTTGATATTATACAGTTCTTGTAGCTGTTAGTAGTTTGGTCACATATTTAGATTCTTGGAGATACTTTGTCACCTTATTGTTTTGTAAATTGTGTCTATGTGATTGTCATTTGATACCCTACTTGCTCTCGTTGTTTCTATGAGGTTTGCAAAAATACTAAAAATTATTTCTACTACACCCTTCTTCTTAGAATACCCCTCAATGAGGATATATATATTTTTCAAAAGTTACATCTATGTTGTCCAATAAAGTAGTCTCTAGCTACATGTGGCTATTTAGATTTAAATTTAAATTAAGTTAAATTAGAACAACAATTCCTCAGTCATACTAGCTATGTACCAAGTGCTCAAAATAGCCACATGGTACTAGTAGGTACCTTTTTGGACATAAAGGATACAGACTGTCTCCATCATAACAGAAAGTTCTACTGGACAGGGATGAATTAGAAAAATGCAGTTTTAAATATTGTTTCTAAAATAATCACCATTCTTATTCTAGATGTGCGGTCTATTTAAATTTTCTCACTTAAAATAACAATTTATAAATGTGACACTTTATGAGAAGAGTTTAACTCATATCCTCCTCACAGAGGTAGGGACAATCAATCATTATTATTATATTATTATTATTATTTTACAAGTAAAGGTACTGAGAATAAAGCCACAGAACTAGGGACAGACCTTGGCTGGTCTAGATAGTAAGTTGAATATTTGAAATAATATGCTCTTTTTGTTCTTCTCTGCAGCTTTTCATTCAGTAAAGCAAAGAAACTCAGCTACTAAAACTCGATGCTTACATTCTAAAATAAAGGTCAATTGCTTTGTGCTAATTCTGTTGATCATCACACATCAATATCCTGGTGTCCTTTGGTAAAGGACTATTCTACAGAAATATTTGATGGCCTTATTTAGGACAAATATTGTTTTCATTTCTCTCCTTATCCCTACCCCCATCACTAGCTTAAAATAACTTAGTTTGCTGATATAAATTTCTCTGTAACAAGGAGTTTTCCTAGAGTCTGATAGTCTCAGGTAAATGGGAAAAAAAAGGAGTTTAGAAACATGCAAATCAAAGGCCTATATCATGGATGCTGGCAACTCATTTAAAATGCATCAAGTCCCTAAGGCCATTCTTGAAAGAACTGATGTGTTCAAAGTCAGTCAAATGTGACCAACTCTGAGGTCACATTTTCATAAGGTATTCAATTAAATATTCCAAGGTGTTCTCTTTAAAGTTCATTTGAGAATTCTTTTAAAGTGTTGAAATATTGAAAATATTTTTATCTTCTCCAAATTAGAGGATTTAAGCAAAAATATCTTTGTTATATTTATATTTGATTATATGAAACCTATATATTCATTTTGAATACACACCTAGAATATGTGTATGCACACATTGTGCAATATGTTTTATATATGTAATCCCTAGGCCTATGAGTATAGTGGCAAAAATTTAGAGCATTATACATGCAATGTACGTGCACTAACATATTAGAAATAAAAGGATCTCCTGTGGGAATTTAGTAACATAGCTCATTCTAGGGCAAAAGTATTTTTAAAAGTGTTCTTTATCTAGCAGAATATTCATATTTAAGATGTTACTCAAGGAAAGAGCAAATTCTGATTAGGATCTTCAGAAAGATAAAAGTTAATTGATTTGTGTATTCTTTCCTTTCAAAATATTATAAAAGTAAAGATTTAAACCATTTTAATTGGAAGAATATTTTATAGCAAAATATACTTTTGAATATTTTCCCAGGCATTATTATAAGAAAAAATAATGCTTTACTATACTTAATCTGAGATTTTCGTAGCAAGCAGCAAAAGCAACTAGATATTTTTTCTTATAATATCTAGTTGGTTTGCTGCTTGCTACGAAAATCTCAGATTAAATATAGTAAAAACCAAACTAATTTTTAACTATAACTGGTCATTGCAGATAATAAATTTCAACTGAGTATGTTTAATAAATAGAATTATAAGAATTGGAACAATATTTTTGGTCTACAAGGAAAAGGTTTGTTCTAGGGTACATAGTAAATATTTATTGAATGAATCAATAATTGAAGGAACAACCATTTTGATGATCAAAAAGTTCTTAAAATTACCTATTTTGAGAATCTACAAACAAGTTATTGAATTGGTTTACTATTACTAGTTTTCAGAATAGAAATAAAGTTAGCAGAAAATAAAAAAAAAGATAAAAACCGTTTGTTTTATATTAGGAAATGCAGGGAAGCACTAGACAGTATAGATTAGAGAAATGTTACACAAAATATTTTTAATGCTTTATTGCAACTTACACTAAGAAAAGTTCAATAAAGTGTAATAATTTTTGAAAAAATAAAATAATTAACGTTTACAAATTAACTACTGGAGTCGGGATGCCCTATCTTCAGACATTTGCTTCTCAGTCACAGGGGTAGTATTAATGTAATTGTCATGGAATGAACAATAATTCTTTCATATTTATCCTTTGGATCTTTTCCTTTTGAAAGTTCAAACAGTAAAATTCAAAAGCAAATGTAAATAGCACAGTGCTCAATAACTTCTAGCTATGTTATTCAAAGTGTATACATGTTATTTGAAATATTTTCTCTTTTGCTTTTCCATATACTGTTTTACTTACTGTAGGATTCACTAACTTAAAAAAGGTCCCTTAAAGAGACAAAATACAAATGGTAAATTACATATACACAAAATGATTATTAGTTAATTTTGCTTTCTCTGACATTTAAAAATTAGCTTTCTATTATTAAAAACTCATTAGAATATTTTTGACGTTTTATCAGTTCTTACTGTATTATTTATTAACTTTTTTGCAGTAAGTCCAGGTGTTAAAAATTGAGTAATGAAGGTTAAAAGAATGTGTAATCATTGCACCATACAAAAATCCGTTTAATAGAATTTACAGTCATCTACAAAATATCAAACAAAATCTAAAGCATTTTCCCCGAGGTTAGCATTAAGGCATTCTAGATATCTAGGGACAGCAGGGTCAAACACAAAGTAGTCCCACTTTTCTATCAAAACTGTGCCCTGACCTCTGAGATGGAGTAGGGCCAGAAGAGTTCTGCAGCTACTCCTGAGTTGTGCTTTTTTGTTTCCCCAACCTAACTGAATTGAGGTTTACACACAAGCTGTTTTGTTTTGTTTTGTTTTCTTATATATCTGACTTTTGACTGACAGCAAGTTTTTTCAGTATCTGAACTTGAATGGCATTGAACGCTTCAGATACCCTTTTCTCTTGCCAGGTCTTTTCTCAGAAGAAGACAAGAATCTCTGACTGTTGATTCTGAGGGAAGTGATTTCTATTCACATGTGATTTTTAATCATTGAAATGCATGACAAATGTTGAATAAATAATATCTGCAGATACGATGTGTGCATTTGTTCAATGTATACAACACTCTGAAACCTCTAATATCATTATAATTCTTGAGCATGTTTATGTATAAATGAAGCATACTCAACCAATCTTGGAAAACGGTTTATTTAAGCTCAAAAGCTTCACTGGAGCCAATAAAAGCAAGATAATTCACAATAAATAGTGAATTTCCATTCTGACACTTCTATTCATCCTATGGTATTAAACTTTCTTTTTTCGTTTAGTTTTTAAAGCACAGTTATACAAACGTTTGCACATTTGAAAAAAAAAAAAAAAGGTCTGAAATAGCTACAATACAATATATAGGAAGTTTAAGCATACTTCCTTAAATTAAAGGTAAGTCAGTAAGGAGAAGATTATCATTTAATATGACAGATCTATATTACTGTGCTTTAGAGCAATGGCACTTTAAGTCGGGATTTTTTTTTTTTTTTTCAGTGAATTTTTTGCAGAAATATCTCTGGGATTCATCTATCTTAACAAGAAGTAAAAACAGTAACCTAAGTTAATATGAAACTCTGTCTACTTTGTGCATTTCTTAGAACACACAGCATTGTGAATTTTCACAAAGAACATTTTTTAATGCATCATTCACCAAACTTATTTGAAGAAGGAATGTCATTTTTAAAGTAGAATCAGTAGAGGCTATTACTCATCTGACCATACTTTGTGAAACTGGACTAAGAAATGGTATAAAAGGATTTTGCATTAGTCCTTATATACTTTATACGTCTCACTTCTGGATTTTACTGCACCTTCTCTCAATTTCAGTTATTTGACTAGAATTATGATAATTTATGGGTAAGTCAGTCTCTGAAATGTCATGCTTATATATTTATGTTGCACCTTTTAAGAATTATCTCTTACTTCTGAATGGATTATTAGAAAATATAGTGTGCAAACACTCCTGTTATGGACTGCATTGCGCCCCCCAACCCAAATCCATATATTGAAGCCCTGACTTCCGATGTGACTGTATTTGGAGATAAGGCCATTGAGAAGATAATTAAGGTTAAATGAGGTCATAAGGGTGAATCCCTAACCAATAGGTCCTCATAAGAATTTGGAGAGAAACCAGAAGGACACTTGTATGGAGAAAAGGCCAAATGAGGACACAGAGAATATGTGACTGTCTGCAAGCCACTAAGAGAAGGCTACCAGAAACCAATCCTGCCAGCACCTTAGTCTTGGCCTTCCAGGATCCAGACTGTGAGAAAAATGCATTGTTTCTGTTGTTTAAGCCACAAAGTCTGTTTTTGTTTGTTTGTTTGTTTTGTTTTTGTTGTTATTGTTGCTGTTGTTCTGACAGCCCTAACAGACTAATGCAACTTTCAAATTGAAAGCAAAGTGTATAGAAACCATTTTGTTTCTCTGAATTTGTTTTTAACATTCCCTCCATTATAGTACAATATCATTTATTTGATGAGACTGAATGATAGAAACGTGTCCAAACACAATGCAGAAAATAAGATGACCTGTTAAATGGGATAAAGGGAGATAATCATTTCATCCTACTAGACTATTTTAATTTGTTTAATCATGTTCATCCCCAAAATATCTGAGTTGGTAAAATTGTGTTTTTCCTACTTTTAAAATAGTTGTGACTTACATAGCTATTAGTGCTTTTAAAAGCATCTTGAAAAGGAAGTAAATTCTTTACTCAATAGCTTTTTCATTTCAGCAACATCTTATTCCAAATCCATTCTGATCAATTTTAAATAATTACTCCATTCAGTTCTTGGTAAAGATAGTTCAGTAAATTGCAATTGTTAATCAGCTCTCTCCAGATGAAACATTTCTACAAAAGCAAAGCTTCGTAACTCTTTCTATGCTCTTGTGTTGCATCTGTTGGTAGCCAAGGAATTGAGGGGTAGGGAAGAGACTCCAATTCAATTTGAATTATTGCCAAAATAGATGTAGTGGTCTTTCTATTGATGATTAAGTACTGACTATATATAAAGTTTACTTGATAATATGTCAAATAGTTATTTTCTTCTGTTTTTGATTTTAGTTATTTATAATTAGTATACATTAATTGAATTTCAGATGCACACAGTACCTGGGTATATAAAGATTATGAAGTTCCTGCCATTCTAGAGTTTAAAGAGAGTGAGGAAGACAGACAATAATTAACAGAATATAAATATATGACTAGCATAAATCAAGGGAATACGTTTCAAGGTCAGGATTTGAGAAGGACTAAGGGTGTAAACTCTCTGATATGTAACATGATATCAAGAAGTAAGAAGGAGCCAGACAGACACCTGAGAAGACAAGAAGGCTGGGGAAAATGTCATGAGTGAAAACCCTAATGTGGGGGACAGCTGGCCCTGTCTGAGGGAGGTCAGTAGGGCTGGGCAGCAGTGAACAAAGGAAAGAGTGCATAAGAAAAAGTGAGAGTGATGAGAAAGGCTTCAGTCTGGGGCTCAAAGGCCCCCAAAGAGCTTGGATATTAAAGAGTACGATGACAGGCAAATTTGAAGAGCCACATCATTGTTGGCGGATAGGGAATGGGGAATCTTTTCTTTCAGAATAGTCAGAGTATCAATTAAAAAGGCTAATAAAAAATGTCTGTAACTTTTCTATGTTCCAATATTTTTAAAAATCGATAGACAATAAGACTGATTACAATTTAGCTTCCGTTGTCCCATGTCAATTTTTCATATCAAAAATAAAAGATGAGGGGAAAAAAAAAAAAAGGAGGAGGAGGAAAAGGAAAAGAAAATGAATGAAGCATTATATTGTTTCTTAACGCAACCCAGCACAGAACATTAAAGCTAGAGATGATACCACACTTTTTAAGATTTCCATGCTAGTGAAAAACAGCTTCTTGCTCTACGGCTTCCATAGTGTGAAGGATCTCCCTAAAATAAATTGCAATTTTCCTGGGAGAGGAAAAGAAGTCCTAATGCATGTGCACTGTAGCTTAACATAAAGCACACCATCTGGCACTAGCTTTTTATTTGGCAATGATCTATAATGACATATTATAACAGATTTTATCTGTTAATTACTAAGAAGCAGAAGTGATTTCTATCTCAAATTCAACAGAGCAAAATAAAACAGTTACAGTAATGGGAAAAGTGTTCTTTAAGAACTGAAAAATTACTTCAGAATTCGTAAGTCTGTTTTATACAATATTACTATTACTCACTGGTACACAAACTCATAGCAGAAGTTGAGAACATTTCTATCTGCCTGCATTTCCCTTTTTTAACTTGTAGATGTTTTCATGGTGGTAAACTCCTTACTATGCATTAAGGATAAAACACTAAAATATATATCTAGCACAAGAACTAAAAGTTACTTTTTTAAAAAATTTATATATGTCCAATTGCTTAATTAGGTACATCCCTATGCTTTGAACATGAACAAAAAATAGCAAATATATTTGAAATATGTATTTTGCCCTCTGACGTATACCCAAATATGAAATATTATGAAGAATCAAATTAGAAATGGTTAACAGGTAATATCAAGACAGATGATCCAATGGTCCCTCTAAGGAACACATTTTAAAAACTGTTTTGATCCCAGACCCCTAGAGGTTTGCAGTGTTATCAGAAGCAATTTTACAGGTTGGAAACATATTTACTTCACATGAAGCTAGGTAGCTGGAGGAACATTCATGGGAACACAGGTCAATGCCTTCACTCTTTTAAAAGACATCAGTGACACTGATGGGTACCCTATCTGCTAGAAGTTGTCACTTGCAGGTTCAAGGCAAAGTAATTTTGTCCCCTTAAACCTTTAAGTTTAAAGGATTAAAAGAGAAACCACAGAGTTATATAGATAAGTGGAGGGTTTTCTTTTTAAAGATTATATGTCTATTTGAACTTAATTTCACAACTGATTTGTTTACATTGTATTGTCAGTACATCCCAGCATACAATTAAAAAATCTTCTACATATTTTTACATTATTGCTGAAAGAGCTAAGCATTTGCACTGGACAGTGCATCAAATAGCAAGCTGGGTATAAGGTTTTGCTGCTTGCCCTGGGATTACATAGATGCGCTTTTAATCTAATTGAATACTAGGTTACCAGATGGTACTTCTTTTTAATTTATTTGGATCTAATTACCATTTTCTTCTTGACGATTGAACTCTCAATACTCAGCGTGGTACAAAAATGCTTAGAGCAAAAACGGCGCTGACTATGCCCCCTTGGAACTAGGTGTGGCCATGACACTAAACTCTACTGATGCAAAATAAACAGATTACCTCTGTTGCAGAATAACAAATCATTTCATTCACATTTGGAATATGTCTTATGATAATGCATATGACACTGTGAATAACTGTGTTTTGTTTTTGTTTTTGTTTTTTTCTTTAATATTCTGAAATCAGTTGGCCAAAGTCAAGATGAACACATACAGCCACCACTGTTTTGAGATAAACAACATCATCAATACATTTAAAAAATATCTGTTCAGTCCCCCCAATCATAAGTGGGAGCAATCTATGTCTGGAATTGCTATATTGGTTCATTTTCATTTCACAATAAGCCATCAATCATCACATATTCTAATCACAGGAAAATAGATATTCTCTCCTGTGGAAAAGCTATCTTTCAGACATCCCAATATCTATTCTGCACTTATTCCTTTTAAAAATACAAGGACCCTCACAGCTAGATGTGAAGATGTGACCATAACACAAGGCTCTAAGATGTAAGTACAGTAGAAATAATGGGTCAACTTTCCTAAAAAAGAAATGCATTTCCCTCCACATCCACCTGCTTGAAACATGGTAACAGGAGTAGCGACATTAGAGCAGATATGGGAAGCCCATATCTGACAGAACCACTTCACCAACTGTCGATCACTTAGCCAGTGGCAAGGGACATAAATTATTTCTTCAAGCCACTGCCTGTTATAACAGCTTGCCTGTGTCCTTTAAAAAATGTGAAAATAGAGAACTATTTGAGAATCCAAATATCTATTCTTATAATTTTGTAATTTCAGTTTTTTAATAACTGTGAAGAAATACATTCAGGTTAACTTTAGAATTTATGTCCAGGACTTCTCCAAACTCTTGCAGTCCATTTTTTATACCTGTTTGCCACTGCAAAATTCTTAAGCCAATCAAATAAGTGACTATCTGTTGATCTTTAACAGTAAATGATAAAAATCAATCAATACTTGAATTACATAGTGATGTGTTAATTGACCTTTTATATGAAGGTGACATCATGCTGAAACACATTTGATATTTAATAAAATGTAATTGGATGCAATAAAATATTTCATATTGAATTATGCTGGATGTTTACTACATTTTAACATTATATCTCAGATGAAAGCAAAAGAGAACGTAAATTTAATTTGAAAGCCATACCTTCCAAGGCATATACATATATATGAACAAGTAAAACATTCTGGATAGACACCTTATTAGTAGCTATTACTAATGACCAGTATTAATTATTGCTAACACCAGTTTCAAAAATAGGTTTAAATAACAATTTATATTTTCTATTTTAATATTAGTTAGGTGTAAGTCATCATATCCAGAAAATAGCAATTTTAGTAATGTACCCCTTAAGACAAAGCATTTTAAGTATTCTAATAAGTCATATTAACATTTTCAATAGTTACTGACACTGTCAGACTCTTCTGCTAATATTACTTATTTTTCAATGTTTATTTTCTTCTTTTCATTACTTATTTAGTATATTTGTGCTTTCTTTCATGTTGATCTTATTATGGTACCATTTAGCTTAACTTTTTAATTTTTTCAAACAAAAATAATATTTGATATATAAATTTACTAAAATGTTTTATATCTATAATCTAATGTTTGTATTTTATTTCTTGATATTGTTTTCTTCATTTAATTTTGTTGTTTATTTAGCTGTTTAAACTGGGAATACACTTTATTTTCAATTTAAAATTTTTATTGACAAAAGTTCTGAGTATTATTATTTTTATTTTAACCATAGCTTTAAATGTATTGCACGAATTCTGACATGTGGTGTTTTCATTATTATTTTTCACAATTCTGTTTTTCACTTTGGTCTTGTATATACTTCCCTTTCTACCGAAGAGCTGTTTAAAAGCTCTTCTAGGTGCAAGTTTATTTGATTATTTTTTATAGTGCTAAGAATTCTTAGTTCTATTGGGTTTTGATCCAAGATTTCATTTTCTTTGCCCCTTATCATATGATATTTTTTGTGAATGTTCATGTACACTTGAGAAAAAACTCCATTGTATATTATTGGGTGTGATTGGGTGTAATTATATTAATACAAATTAAATCTGCTCTGTTAATTTGTTTGTCTTGTTTAAACATCCCTATTAAAGATGAGATTTCTTCATTTCCTGTCTTCCATTCTAAGAAATTTCTCTCTTGGATTTTTTATTTATTTATTTTACATCGTATGAATGTCCTTGTACTTTTAATCCTGTTTTTATTACCCAACACTTAGTATTTAAAAAATATTTTTGATATAGAAAAAGTATTTACAAATCAGCAATGAACATGCAAGTTTTCCAACAATCAGTGGACAAAATATGTAAGTAAATAATCTACAAAAGAGAATGGAATTTTTAAAAATTAAACTACCAATGGCTATATATTTTTGAAGGAGTATGTCCTATGAAGGATTACTATTTTACAATTACGTGATAAAAACATTAATTTTTAATAGAAGAGAACTTGTGACTAGTTAAAGATAGTTAAAGAATGATATTCAAAGATTAAAAGCATTGTGGTTAAAACTTTCCTGGGCTCTTAGCCACTCTAATTGATTATGAGTTCTAAAGAACAGTATCTTATGTATTTTTTATAACTCCACAGTGTGATATGTGTATTAAAGTTAGTATTTGATAATACTTCCAAATTTTAAAAAGGTTGCAAAAACTAAACCAGTACAGATAAAAACCACTTACCGTTTATCCAAATTCACCTGTTAACATTTTACCCACTTACTTTATTAGTTTTTTTATTGTACTTTTTAGTTTTTTATTAAATTTATTATGGTGACATTGGTTAGTAAAATTATATAGGTTTCAAATGTACAATTCTATAATACATCATCTATATATTGCATTGTGTGCTCACCACCCAAAGTCATTTCTCCTTCCATCACCATATATTTGACCCCCTTTACACTCTCTACTACTTCCTTTCTTTCCCTCTCAGAACCACTAAACTTTCTTCTGTTACAATGAGTTTTTGTTTGTTTGTTTGTTTGTCTTGTTCATTTGTTGCTTTCAGGTTTATATCGCACATATGAGTGAAGTCATATGGTTCTTGAGATTTTCTGACTTAATTCTCTTAGGATGATAATCTCAAGATCCATTCATGTTGTTACAAATAGCAGTATTTCATCTTTTCTTATTGCTGATTAACATTCTATTGTATATATGCACTACATCTTCTTTATCCAATCATCTTCTGAAGGACACTTTGGTTGTTTACATGGCTTGATCACCATTAGTAATGCTACAATGAACATAGGGATAGATATATCTTTACAGATAAATGATTTTTAGATTTTGGGGGTAGATACCCAAAAGAGGGATTGTTGGGTCACATGATAATTCTACTATTAATTTTTTGAGGACCATCCATAGTGGCTGTACCAACTTACATTCCCACTGGCAGTGTATGAGGGTTCCTTTTTCTCCACTGCCTTTCCAACTTGTTATTGTCTTTTTGATAATATCCATTCTAACAGATGAAAGGTGGTATTGCATTGTGCTTTTGATTTGCATTTGCCTAATAGCTAGTGAAGTTGAGCATTTTTTCATATATCTGTTTGCCATTTGTATGTCTTCTTGGAAGAAGTGTCTGTTCAGGTCTTCTGCTCATTTTTTAATTGGATTGTTTTTTGTTTGTTTGTGTGTTATTCAGTTGTATGAGTTCGTTATATATTTTGGATATTAGCCCCTTATCAGAGGTATTGTTTGCAAATATCTTCTCCCATTCAGTTGGCTGTCTCTTTGCTTGACTGGTAGTTTATTTTGCTGTCCAGAAGCTTTTTAGTTTGATATAGTCCCATTCATTTATTTTTGTGTTTACTTCCTTCACCTTTGAGGTCAAATTCATAAAATCCTCTCTGACCCCAAGGTTTAAAAGTTTAGTGCTTATGCTTTCTTCTATGCAATTTATTGTTTCCGCTCCTATGTTTAGGTCTTCGATTTATTTTTAGTTAATTTTTGTATATGGTAGCAGATAGCAGTCTAGTTTTGTTCTTTTGAATGTAGCTTACCAATTTTCCCAGCACCATTTATTTAAGAGACTTTCTTTTCTGCACTGTATATTTTGGGATCCATTCTAGAACATTATCTGCCCATATATATGTGGGTTTATTTCTGGGTTCTCAATTCTATTCCGTTGGTCTGTGTGTCTGTTTTTCTGCCAATACCATGCTGCTTTGCTTATTGTTGCTTTGTAGCATAAATTGAAGTCAGAAAATATGACACATCTGGCCTTGTTTTTTTGTTTTTTTTTCCCCTCAAGATTGCTTCAGCTATTAGGGGTCTTTTGTGATTCCATACAAGTCTGATGATTGTTCTATTTCTTTAAAAAAAAGGACACAGGGATTTTGATGAAGATTGCATTTAATCTGTATATTGCATGTAATACATGGGTAATATGGCTATTTTAACTATGCTGATTCTTCCAGTCCATGAACACAGAATATCTTTTCATTTCTTTGTGTCTTCTTCAATTTCTTTTAATAATGTCTTATGCTTTTTAGTGAATAGGTCCTTCACATCCTTAGTTAAATTTATTCCTAGGAATTTACTCATTTTGTTGCAATTATAAAAGGATTTTGTTTCATTTCCTTTCTGAAATGTCATTGTTATATAGGATCACAATAGATTTCTGTAAACTGATTTTATATACTGAAACTTTACTGTATTTGTTTATTGCTCCTAGTAGTTTTTTGGTGGTGTCTTTAGGGTTTTCTATATAAATAATTATGTCATCTGTAAAAAGTGGCAATTTAACTTCTTCTTTCCCAATTTGGATGCATTTGTTTCTTTCTCTTGCTTGATTGCTCTGGCAAGGACTTCCAGTGCTATGTTAAATAACAGTGGAGAGAAAAGGGCATCCCTGTCTTGCTTCTGATCATTAAGAAAAATCTTTCAGTTTTTTACCATTAAGCATGATATTAGCTGAGGGTTTGTCATATACAGCCTTTATTATATTGAGGTACTTTCTTTCTGTACCCATTTTATTAAGTGGTTTAGTAACAAATGGGTGTTGTATCTTGCCAAATGCTTTTTCTGTATCTATTAATATAATCATCTGATTTTTATTCTTTATTTGTGTATGTCAATGTATCACATTGACAAATATAGATAGATAACCCAAAGAGAAAATCAATAAGGAAATATCAGCCTTAAATGATACATTAAACATAATGGACATAATTAACATTTACAGAACCTTTCATTCTAGAACGCTAGCCTATACAGTATTTTCTAGTGCACATGGAACATTTTCAAGGATAGACCATATGTTGGGACACAAAACTATTTAAGAAGACTGATATCATACCAAACATATTCTCCAACCAGAATGCTTTAACACTGGAGACCAACTTCAAAAAGAAAGTGGGAAATACCACAAATACATGGAGATTAAACAACATGACACTAAAGTAAGACTGGGTCAAAAAAGAAATAAAAGGAGAGATGAAAAAATACATAGAAACAAATTAGAATAAAAAGAAATCATATATAAATTATTGGGATGTTGGAAAAGAGGTATTAAGACATAAATTTATATCATTAGAGGCGTATTGCAAGAAACAAGAAAAATCCCAAATAAAAAATCTAATATTACGTCTTAAAGAACTAGAAAACAAAAAGAACAAATGAGACTCAAAGTCAGCAGAAGGAAGGAAATAACAAAAATTAAAGCAGAATTAAATGAAATAGAGGATTAAAAAAATAGAAAAAATTAATGCAAGAAAGAGCTGGTTCTTTGAAAAGATTAAAAACATTGACAAACCCATGGCTAGACTCACTAAGGAAAAAAGAGAAAAGACAAACAAAATCAGAAATGGAAGAAGAGAAGTTAAGACAGCTACCACAGAACTACAAAGGATCATATAAGAATACTATGAAGGACTATATACCACCAAATTCAATAACTTAGAAGAAAAGGACAAGTTTTTAGAAATATGTAACCTTTCTAGACTGAATCACAAACAACTGTAAAATCTAACTAGACTGATCAACAGTAAGGAAATTGAAAATCATCCAAAACCTCCATAGGGAATAAAGTCAATGGAATTATAACAACTATATACAATGTGAGAGGGGTACTAGATTGGGGAGGGGTGTTATGACTTAGTGAAGGGTATAAATGTCTAACTATTGCACTGTTTTGTACACCTGGAACAACAACAACAACAAAAAAAGTCCAGGACCAGATGGCTCACTAGTGAATTCTACCAAACATTCAAAGATGATTTAATACCTGTCCTCCTCAAACTTTTCTAAAAAATTCAAGAAAAGGTAATACTTTCTTATTTATTTTATTTTGCCAACATTATCCTGATACCAAAACCTGGTAAGGATAGCACAAAAAAAGAAAGCTACAGACCAATATATCTGATGAATACAGATACAAAAATCCTAAACAAAACACTAACAAATCAAATACATTAAAAAGATTATACATAGAGATCAAATGGGGTTCATTCCAGGGGCATAAGTGTGGTTCAACATATGCAAATCGATGAATGGGATAACCACATAAACAAAATAAAGGATAAAAATCATATTATCATATCAATATACACAAAAAAAGTATTAGTTTCCTCTTTTTCTTTTTTTTCCTTTTTCCTTTCTTCCTTCTTCATTCTCACTCTTTCATCTTCCTATATATCTGTCCATAGTAGGTTGTATGCTTTCATTCAAATTTATTCTTCCTTGGTCAGCTAACAGTTTCATATTCATTTCTGATCATATTTTATCAGTTCTTCTATTTCTTTTCTTGGTTTGATCAATTTTGTTTTATTTCATCCTTTTCTTAACATTATGTTTTAGTTCTTGAATTTCTGGTTCAAGACAATTTTTCAAATCCACAAATGTTTTGTTTAAGATATGCAATACAGTTTCAAGTGTTGTGTTATAATTTTTTTCTGATTCATCACTGTTTTTTCTGTTGGTTTGCTTGTTTGTTTTTATTCAGGGGAATTTGCCAGCTGAATTGCATACCATCACACTTTTCATTTCAATTTTGTCACAGTTTTCAAAGAAGAGGAGAGTTTGAGTCTCTGCATCTTAGTGGGAAGGGCTGGCAAACTGTTAAATTTTATAAGAATCTTGGTTCAAAAGCAGCCACTTCTATCTCTGTAACAAAGTATTGTCCTTTACTAGATTTTTCTCAAGAGATAGTGAAGAATGGGGAGACAGGGTCAACTGTGTGTGTGATATATATATATATATATATATATATATATATATATATATATGTATATGTATATGTATATGTATATGTATATGTATATATATATACACACACATATATATGTATATATATTTATGTATGTGTATATATAAATATTTATGTATGTATGTGTATATATATGTGTATATATATAGCTCTCTCTCTCTCTAGTTCCTTAAAATTAAATTTTCTGAATATTTTCATAAGAACAGAAGCAATGCTTTTCATTATTAATTTCTTAGATTAAGTATTGAAATAGCTTATAGAATTATTTCAAGTACTCTACACATGTTTCAAGTCTATAAAAAACTTATTTTAGAAGCCACATCCATTGTCCTCACTCACTATATAAATCAGTCCTCAGGCAAAATACATATGGTGCACTGAGACTAGGTGCTTAAAGGAGTTTAAAGAATGAACTATTTGTTCACAGGAGGGATTAAGAAATTTTACAAATAATAATATAGTAATCCAAGGGATACTATGAACAAAAAGTATTCACAACATATCCAGTATATCCACTATTATGAAAGTACTTATTGTGAATAGCATAATGTCAAATAAGGTGAAAGTTCTGGTCAGAAGAATATTTTACAATAAAGCAAGCCTTATATTCCATGTTGCACCAAAGAACATTGGCATCAGATTTATTTTACATCTTCATTCTTTTCTGTTTTGCACAACTTTTATCCAATATTCCTTTAAATTTATGAGTGAAAACAGCATACTCATTTGTAAGCTAATCGGGCTGGTGATAGGCTAGAATTGGAAAATGAAACTCTTTGCAATAATAGTATCCCAAAACCAGTTCAAAAATTTCCATTTTACTTTGAAGACACTAATTTCAAAGGCATGAAAACATTCTAAATTTTAATATGCTAGTGTTTTAACTCGACCAACTCTGATAAGCATGTGCACATTTAGGAGTTGAGAAATAAAAAAGAGATGATGCTCTCTATGTGCTTATAATACAGAGGATACATAATGTTGCCTATACAAAGAAGGAAAGACACATAGCAGGTGCATAAAAGAAAAATAGTATTGTCCTATCTTCAATCTCTACTTCATTGATAAGACAAAAACATTTCCCTCCATTACTGTGTCTTTGTAGATATAATAACAGAGAGTAATTCTAATGTGAAGCTAGCTGTTCCTCTTCCTCGATGCTACTCTACACTACATTCCACTCAACAAAACACTTTGTGCCTCTTTTATATCTTTAAATATTATTTGATCTGATTGATAAATATAAATGTCATAAACTATAATGGAGCAGCAGAAATGTAGGCTATTGTTTGTCTAGTGAACCCATTTCAATAGCATCATATCATGAATAATATTTACATTATATCAAACAGTTAATAAAAGAACTATTCAAGGATAAACAATTAAGATGTCACTCCAGTTGAGTAATACTTAAAACACACAAATGCCCAAAGACTCTTTTTTATTAACAGCATCATATAGTCTTTGTTGATTTCTTGTGTATGTGTGAAGTGCACTACTCATAAGGATTTATCCACATTTCAAATTTATTTGAAGATTTTAAAATTCGAAAAAGGCAATTTACCTTACATTTTATGTTTCATTGCATTTTTATAGACTTACTGGTTATATAGAGATGAATCTTGACATAACAAAAGATTTTTTTACAATTTTTCATGTAATTTGTCTATAAAACCAAAGAATAAAAAACATCCAGTTTCCTAATAAACAATAATTTAAACATATATTATTCACACACACACACACACACACACAGAGTTAATTATTCTCCAATAATAAGAGGAAAATAAAGTAGGCTTAGTTTTCAGCCAAAAGCCAAAAACAAAACAACAAAACTATAGTGACATATTGGATTTCTAAATCATGTATTGGTCCACATTTATTTATATTAAAAACTGGAAAACTGGTCCAGGTATGTCAAACTTGGTCAAACTTGACTTAAGGGTGGTGGTACATGGGGTGGTGGGGTTAAGGTCATCCCTTCCTGCTGGCTACAATCAGATTCTCGACTTGCAGCTAACTTTGGTGTCCTTAAAGATCACTCTAAATTTCACATACAAGGTCAAAACTTTGCTGTGAGAAAGTTGCTTAGCTCAACAAAGCTGGATGAAGGAAAGCTAACAGAAAGGGTAAGTGAGGCTACAGAGGCCCAGGATAATCTCTGCTATTCCTCCAACCCACCATTCAACATAGCAGTACCTGCTGGTGGTCTCACATCAAGATCTGACTTTAAGAAAAGGAGGAGAAAGGAAGAAGGAAAGAATGACTTCTGAAAACAAAACTGGTTAAGTTTCTATTTGTCCTATAAAGCAAAAAGTGAGCTTATTCAAAATGTTTGAGAAAGATTTCCAGTCAAGATGGCAGAATAGATAAATGCTGTGCTCACTTCCTTCCACAACAACATCAAAATTACTACTAAATTATAGAACAACCTGAAGAATTGAGAACTACCTGAAGACTAGCTGAACAGAAGTAGTGTAATTTCAGACATAAAGAAAAAGCCATATTGAGACTGGTAGGAGGGGCAGAGACATAAAACGGGTGAATCCCATACCCTTGTGTGATGGTTAATAATTGGGAGGGATATCTTGGATGTGGAGATCTCCCTTGAAGAGCGAAGGTTTCCAACCCCATAATGGGTTCTCCAGCCCAGAGCACTAGAGTAGGGAACAAGAGTCCCCACAACAGCTGGCTGTGAATATCAGCAGGAACTCATTCTGGGTAAAATGAAGGGCTGCTATAGACCCAGGCATCCTCCTAAAGCACTTGGGCACAGACTCATTTGCTCACAAACACTCACCCTAAGCTCCAGAGAAGGAACAGCAGCTCACAAAGCACCAGGGACGTACAGGGAAGGACTGAATTATCTGGCTACAGAGCGAGGGCTAGAGAAGCAATTTTATTATGGACTAACGTGACTGCAGGTGCCATTATTCCTTGATTGAGCCCTCCCCACACACAGCCTACAAGTGCAGGTGGGCACCAGATCTGAGTCTCCATTAACCTAGCTAACATAGCTCTTCCCCTACCCTGGTGATTCTCTGACCACCTGCCCCACCCAATTATTTCAGAAGCTAATCCACACAAGTGACCAACTAGAGCCTGCACTGCGGGCTTTTCGAAAATCTCTCAAAGGTCCACAAAACCCAAATAAGCAGCTGCTGGCCTCAGAGTGCCCTGTACCTCTTGCTAAGCAGCCCCAAGCTCAGTATTAGTGGAAGCCAGCCTCAGTTCACAGCATAACCTCTCCAAGGCACCTCTAAGCCCAGCATAGGCAGCTACAAACTGCAAATCACTCTGTAACTCCTACCAGGTAGTCCTGGGCTAAACACAGGTAGTGGCTGAAATTAACCTTCACCAAAGCCCCTCCCAAGAGGCTACAGAACCAACACAGAGACCACAAAGAACACCACCCCATTAGAGCTGCAAATGATATACCTGAAGAATGGACTTGGCAGGCACCAGAGCCCTGCTAAAGTGAATCCTGGTCCATGAGGTTCAACAGCTTGTCCACTGTAATCAGAGCTAGTCCTCACAGCCAATCAGCCTAAGGGTCAATCCTACTCTGAGATGTGCCAATAGCAATCAAGGCTCAACTACAGTGGGAGGGCACACACAACCCACACAAGGGACATCCCTGGAGTCCCCAGCTCATGTGAACCATAAGAATGCACTACTGGGCCCCACAGAACACATATTACATAAGGCCACTCTGCTAATAGTGGGAGATGTAGTAGATCTACCTAATATATAGAAACAAACACAGGAATGCAGCCAAAATGAGGAGACAAAAATATTATGCCACAAATGAAAGAACAGGACAATACTCCAGAAAAATAACAACATGAAATGGAGGCAAGCAATCTACCACATGCAGAATTCAAAACAATGGTTATAAGGTTGATCAATGAACTTAGGGGAAGAATATATGATCTGAGTGAGAACTTCAACAAAAAGCTAGGAAATATAAAAAAGGAGAGAGGAAATATAAAAAAGAAACACTCATAAATGAAGAAAACAATAACTGAAATGAAGAATACATTAGGAAGGAATCAACAGCAGATTAAATGAAGCAGAGGATTGAATCAGCAATTTGGAAGACAAGGTAGTGATCAACAAGGTAGAGAAAAAACACCTAATCAGAACAGCAAAAAAATAAATAAATAAAAATAAGTTTTAAAAACGAGAATAGTTTAAGGGACCGCTGCAAAAATCAAGTATAACCACATTCACATCATAGAGGTACCAGAAGGACGAGAGAGAGAGCAAAGTACTGGAAAGCTATTTGAAGAAATAGTGAGAGAAAACTTCCCCAACCTGGTGAAGGAAATAGACATGCAAGCCCAGGAGGTGCAGGGAGAATCAAACAAGATGAATCCAAAGAGCAAGACGCATTGTAATTAAAACCCCAAAGCTTAAAGACAAAGAGAGAATCTTAAATGCAGAAAGAGAAAAACAGGAAGTTACCTACAAGACAGTTCTCATAAGATTGTCAGCTGATTTCTGAACAGAAACTTTGAAGCTCAGAAGGGATTGGCATGAAATATTCAAAGCGATGAAAAGCAGCGACTTATAACCAAGATTACTCTACCCAGCAAGGCTATCATTTAGAATTGAAGAAGAGATAAAGAGCTTCCTTGATAATAAAAAGCTCAAGGAGTTCATCACCATCAATTCAGCATTAAAATAAATGTTAAAAGACATCGTTAAGAAGAAGAGGAAACAAAAAATCAAAAATATAAATAAAAAAATACTGCAAAGAGAAAAAAAATCTCACTAACAAAGGCAAACACATAACTAAAGCAGTGGATAAACCAACTATAAAGCTAGTACAAAGGTTAAAAGACATAAGCAAGAATATTACAAGGTCTGACAATTAAGTTCGTGAACTTGTTGTAATGATGTTGCTAACCATTTCTTGGTATCAGAGGGATTATTCATTGTGAATTTGTACCAACTGGACAAACAGTTAACCAACCTGAACTGTTCGCCAACAATTCATGGCTCTCGCATCATGACAATACATGGCACTGCCTGTGAGGGAGTTTTTTTGCCAGTAAACAAATAACTGTATGGAAACACCCTTCCTACTCACCTAATCTGGCCCTTAATAGTTTGTTTCTTTATCTGAAAATAAAGGAAATATTGAAAGGAAGACATTTTGATGACATTCAGGACATCAAGGGTAATACGACAGCTCTAATGGTCTTTCCAGAAAAGAGTTCCTAAACTGTTTTGAAGGGTGGACTAGGCACTGGCATTGGTGCATAGCTTCCCAAGGGGAGTACTTCGAAGGTGACTATAGTGATATTCAGCAACGAGGTATATAGCACTTTTTCTAGGATGAGTTCTCAAACTTAATTGTCTGACCTTGTATGTGTAATTACAAACCATAAACTAAGGGGTACACACGAATACACACACAGAAGAAGTAAAAAATAATGGCAAAAACATAAATTTGGAGAGGGTGAATAAAACTGATAGTGATTTCAGAATATGTTCAAATATGAACAACCATCAACTTAAAATAGACTGCTATAAACATAGCTTCCTATATATGAAGCACGTGGTAAACATAAACCAAAAGTTTACAAGAGCTATACAAGAAATAAAGGTAAAGGAATCCAAACACAGCACTATAGAAAATCAACAACATACAAGAGAAGAGAGCAAGAGAGTGAGGAAAGCACAGAAAAGAACTACAAAAATAATCAGAAAACAACTCACAAAATGTGAATAACTACATATCTATTAACAATTACTTTAAATGTAAATGGATTAACTGCTCCAATCAAAAAACAAGTAGATAAAGAAGTGGTACATATATACTACAGAACATTACTTGGCCATAAAAAAGAATGAAATTGTACCATTTGTGACAACATAGATGGACCTACAGGGTATTATGCTAAGTTAAATAAGTCAGACAGAGAAAGACAAATACCATATGATTTCATTTATATATGGAACCTAAAAGCAAAGAAATGAACAAACTAAACGGAAACAAACTCATAGATACAAAGAACAAACTACATCTATTCCAGCTATATAACATAGCGCGCGCGCACACACACACACACACACACACACACACACACACACACACAGAAAAGGAAAAACTAAGCAATTAGACTTTGAATTTATTTTTGAAAATATCTAAATTAAATGTTAAACAGTGCCAGCCTACTTGTTTAATATGCTCCATAGAAGTGTTTTGTTTGGCAAACATACAGTTGGAAATATTCAGGGACTTAATTATAATTAGACTGGGTGTACATTCTCAAGTTATTCATAGGCCTTAACATTTTATTTTTTCTTAGAATATACCCAATGCAAACATTTCTGTCACTAGTTACCTGCAGATAGTTAATATAGCACTGGTTAATAAAAACATATCACATTTCAAAAATAAATTACATTATTAAAATTAAGGAGTTAACTGATTAGCATAGCAACAGATTAGAAGGAAATAGTATTAATGAGACAAATATATCTTTCTGTTTATTTTAAAAGAAATATTAAGACATGGGTAACAAAAGCAAGTGAAGTTAAAAGTTTTCATAAAGTATGAATTTGCATTTTTCTTCTTTTGAAAACAAATTAGATGATATTAATAAATCATGAAAACAAATGGAAAATGAATTGTACTACTAAAAAACAAACAACTGTACCAACAAATGCTATTATGAGTATATCACCTTTCAACAGTCAAATAAGGAATGGGATTCAATGAATCCAGCTATTGGGAATGACATACCTAGCCTTCAAGCAAGGATTTCATGCCAGTTCTAGTTTAATCCAAGTCAGTGTGGTAGCTAAATGTCAATGGCATCTGACAACTATTCCAGAATTGATATGACATGAGCTGGCTGCCTCACTTCACCAGTTCCTTGCAGACAGGTGTTTACCTCATAAAAACCATATCCAAAATGCCATGCCAATATCACTTAGACATAGTATATTCCCTTCTCACCAACCAAATAATAATGTGTATTTAAATGAAATCAATCATAATTGTCGGATTGAAGAGTGTGTACAGCCTTTATAAATGAGGAAAAAAATAACCAAACTATGACCTGAATAAATAAAAAATAAATCAAAAATAAAATTTTAATTCTGTTCCAGGACTTTGGCTTATCTCTCTTTTACAGACTCTTTTTCCTCTCCTAGCACTAGTTCAGATTATCTAAATGTAGGCCAAATGTAACTGTTGTTAAAAATATTGTCTGATCGGAGGTTGAGGATTCAAGACTTTGCCAAGAATATAAGAAACTTGTCAGTATGTTATCAACCAGTCCTAGTGGAAAATAAAATCAGTGAAATATTACATATTGGTTAAGAAACTTAGCTCAAAAAGAGGTTTTCTAAAGTAGAATTTCTCAGCCATAAGCAAAGATGAAATACTGCCATTTGCAACAACGTGGATGGATCTTGAGATTACCCTGATAAGCGAAATAAGTCATACAGAAAAAGTGGAGAACCAGATGATTTCATTCATATGTGGAATATAAAACTGAAAGCAAAAAAACGAACAAGACAAACAAACAAAAACTCATAGACACAGACAACAGTTTGGTGGTGACCAGAGGGTAAGGGGAGAGAAAGAAGTAGAAAAGGGTAAAATAGGTCAAATATATGGTGATGAAAGGAGATTTGCCTTTGGGTGGTGAACACAGATGGAATATACTTGTAAGATACTATAGAATTGTACATTTGAAACCTATAGAGTTTTAGTAACCAATGTCTCCCCAATAAATTTAATAATAAATAAATAAATATAATTTCTTTGTGTATGATGGCAGATCAGTGAAATGATATCAAGAAATACCGTGTTTCCCCAAAAATAAGACCCATTCGGACCATCACCTCCAATGCGTCTTTTGGAGCAAAAATTAATATAAGACCGGATCTTATTTATATTTGACCCGGTCTTATATTATAGTAAAACAAGACCAGGTCTTATATTAATTTTTGATACAAAGGACACCTTAGAGCCAATGGTCCGGCTAGGTCTCATTTTTGGGGAAACACGGTAAGACAACTTTTCATGGACTGACTGAAAAAGTACTCACTCCAAACATGATCCACATGTTTTCTTTGTTTATTTTCTACATAACCAGTAAGGTCACTTACTTATTTAACCTGTTTTGAGGGTAAATATGACTGCAGATTTTTTTTTCTCATTATCTCTACAGAGCATAACTGCATTAAAAAAAATAAAATTTACATGCAGTTTACTGTCATCATGTTATTTTCAGAAGAAACAATTCACATTGCTAGGCATTCTAATAATGTGAATGAAAACTTGAACTTATGAATACAGAGGGAAGATTTGAAATTTAGTGATCTCCTAGCCCAGCTTCTGGTAGGTACCCATTATATTCAGGAAATAATTCAGAATATAAGTTAGGTTGAAACTATTCTTCTCTGCATCAGTGGCAGTGACATATATAATACAAAGCTGCAAGCATACTACCTCCAAGCAAATGCCAGAGTGCTGAATCCGATATATGTTTGCCCTGCAGAGACTCTCTTCAAATGATATATTCACCTGCTACAACTCATCACTGTGATGCAGACCTTCAAACTTTCTCCCAGGCTGTATATCATCCTTAAAATTATGCCTTCCAACCTATTTTTATGCTACACCCACCCCCCCAGATAACTTATAATCATAGATTAATGATCTTAATGGATGGATTTCCTAAAACCAACTCTTTAACACTAAATCTGCTGAGGTGTTAAAGGTTAGGTAAAGTCTAAAAAGCCCAAAGTTGCCAGTATATAAGCATGCAAAAAATTCTAGTCACAACTCTTTTATTTTATTTTGTTGACTTAGACACTGTAGGTGGAAATCAAAAGTATTTTTGAAAAGAAAATCACACACATACACCCATACAAGCACACTCACTATAAAACTGGAAAAGAAAACCAATTTTCACCTCAACATCACACACTAAAAAGAGAAATCCCAAACGACCCAGGAAAGCAATGAAATTCAGTCTAGTAGTGGCTGGCTTTGTCTTCTGCAGTATGTTAGCAAGGTATTCATGTGATTTATAACCACAGTCTTGGAGACTGCAAAAAAAATGTAAGATTTTAATTAGTGAGTTTACATAAATTCAGATAGTTTACTGATTATTTCAAAGAACAAGCATTTGTTTATACAATACAAAATTAAAATTTAATATTCTAATAGAATTATGCCATATATTTAGAAGGTATTATTATGCTTAGCAAAAGAATTGTATATATCCCAACACTTATAATTGTTTTAAAATATAATTTGGACCAAAAATTAGAATCAGAAGCCTACGTTTCAGAAAGTCATGAAAAGGTAAACTCAGAAATATATTGTTCTACAAATTGCAGTCGGAGATTTAGCTTTCCTACTTGGGCTAGAACTCGTTTTACATTAGTATTACAGAAATGAATTTAAAACAACAACAACAACAAAAACTTTGAATTATCTTTAGAGACATTTGACTCCAGCTATGAAGATATCCCCTTTATTGTGTTTCTCTACTCTTATTCAGAATTATACCAATCAGAAAATTCCTACTAGATATAGTAATATTAAATTCAAATTTATTTATTCTCTCACTATCTAAAAATACATGTTGCTTACCCCAATTGCTTATAAATGATTAAGTTGGCTGCAACAAGCAAACTTCAGCATTTCCTTTTTTGGAACAAAAAGTTCAATACCTTGGACCACATGCATGCTGTTTATTAGACCACAGATATTTACTAAAAGCCTATTGTTTGCCAAACTGTGTAAGAGTTCTCAACACATGAAGATTAAAATGACAATCCTCCCTCAAATTATGCAGCTGAGTGGAGAAGAAAACCAAAGAAATAGAAATTAAAATGTACTAAAATCCACAATGTAATAGAAGCATTAGAAAAACGATATTGCTCAGTCTGGCAGTTTGCTACAACAGGAATGCAATTAGCATTTGGGGTGAGATGATGCTTCCTTGCACGCATTCTTTAGGAGTTCTCCTTTAAACATTGTAGAACTTAGCCTCTCAGTAGCATGCTTCAGTCATTATGACATTCATCTTAATAACTGAAAAAGCCCCCATCCCATACTTCCAAATGCCTTCTGAGAAAATGAGACCACCCTCTTTAAGAACCACTGCTACTAGACTGTATCCACCTAACAGTTTGATGCTGACAAACCTCTCAGTATCAGTTCTATGAAAGGAAAGGATCTAGGAATCCACTTAGGTCTATCAAGATTTTCATGCACTCATGTAAGGCTATCCTGCTTATGGGAATCTTACTTAAAAGGCAGAGTATTGTCAAGATGTCTGTAATTCACAACAAACTATTTTCAACATACCTGTTAAGTAATAAATATTTTATAGTTAGAAAAAAACATGTCTGCAATTCACTTAAAATATTTTATCAGAGGCAGCCATATATATATGATTTACATTTGCATTCTAGTTGCAGTCTTTACATTAATCAGGAATTGACACAACACATATTGGCAGCTATCCTCAGCAGAAAGTCTTTGTTATGGAAGTAGCTACAAGAAGAGTTTCAGTTTCTTTTAGCTCCTATCAACACAAGAGGCTTTGCTGAATAATATAGTGGCCTAAAAAGTGGGTTGTCAGTAGTTCAACTAGTGGTGGTCAACACAGTGGATTGGCCAAAATATTTTAGAGACACTTCTCATTCTTGCAAAATAGTGATGATCTCTACAGCAAACTGACCTATGCTAAACGATCCACGCCTCGTGCAGACATTGAAGAACTTTGAAGAGGGCAAAGGTTTGACTATTCCATCACAACTTCCCAACTATGTTCTAATAAAAGCATGCCTCAAAGCAAATTCTGTCAGACATACATTTATCAATCATTCATCAGTCAGCAGGCACAAATAATTTATAGCACCTCCTCTTTCAGGTATATTACTTTCCAATTATCTATCTTTTTTATGTTCTCTGATCAACTATATGCATAAAACATTCCCTAGAGTCAGATATAACAACATTCCAAGGCAGAATTCTATTATGCTTTATGGGAGGCATCGGGGTCCAGAAATGCTCCTAACCCACTAATGACAAGTCACATTTAGGAATCAAGCTTCAGATACTAGACTCTACAGGAACCTGGTAATATGAGGTTGGGGAATATCTAACACACACAGCTTCAATACCTCTCGTCATCTATTCCAATTTACCATGCTAGTTAACTGTCCATCATTTAACATGATTATTAACAGGCCACTATTTCCAACAATGAAAATCAATTTCTGACAATCACTCTTTTAATTAAAAAGCAACAAATGTTGATACAGATAACAGAGGTTTCTGAAATTCCCTCATATGAAACATACTAGCTGATTACTCATGGAATAAGAAAACTGACTGTATCTAGAGATGAAATGCAAAGTAAATAGTATATACATGCTATCACACTTGCCTATATTGAAATAGTTTAAAGTAAAATATTGAGATCATAGAAACGCTCTAGAATTAATCCCTAATATTCCTGTATCCAGTCAGACAGTTGAATGATGTAGTTGTCTGAGATGAACTTCAAAGAATGCTGATTTTAGAATATTTTATGTATGTTTTCAGTGAACCTTTCATGCAAATTTTAATTTGACACCTTAAAAAACAGAAAGCTGAAAATTCACCAGAGTTACTAAATACTTATATGACTTTCTTGTGTCTGCTCACTAATAAATATTGTGGCAGAATGTGGGCTAGGTCTTGATGACAATTTGAAAGTAAGGTTGTAGAGAAATAGCCGAGAGTCATATACTTTAATTATTAGCACCAACTGTTATCTAACAACAACAAAAACGATGTAACAAATTCTTTTGATATTAATATTCCTGTTCCTTTTTTAAATGTAGATTTCCCCTGATTTCTACATGATTATATATTTTTTCTTCCTGTGTTTTTGGTCTCTACCTCGATTCTCCAATACACAGTTATTTTGCCTTTTGGGAGACAGTATTTCATCATCAGTCCTATGTCTTATTACCTTTATCAATCCCTCTCTTCTGATTCCTTTACCTGATCCTATAAACAAGACCTAATAGTACTACTGACTAAACACTCTGTAAATACTATCCTTATTTAAAAAGCTGCATTATTTATTTTATTCACCTCTAAACTTTGAAGGAAAAGTCTCCAACAATTGTTCTTTATCCTTTGGCTCCCCTCAACTATTCCAATGTGTCTTAAATAACAGTGCTACTGAAATTTTAAACCAAGTTCTCCTAATTATGAAATCTGATGACCTCCCTTGTGTCATTGCTCAAAAATTTCTCGTTACCTTCTCATATTGTTTACCACCATCTTCTTGAAATGTTCACCTTTTTCTCTCTTTCCTTACACAATCTTTCTAATCTCTTCTTCAATTCCAGCTAGTGTGTTTTCAGTTTTATTCCCTAATTGCTATTTCTTTTCCCATTCTTAAATTTTAGCATTCCCAAGTGCTTTTTTCTCATCACAATTTTCTACACGTTATCTTATTTTTCTTACCAACAACACATCAATTAACATGATTTTAAGTATAAACATTATGATGACTTTTAAAGTTATATCTCCTGCTGTAACCACTTTTGAATTCCAGAATTACATTGCCTCCAATACCAAGCTTTTAAAACTCAAATAAACCAAACAGAATATAGTATTTCTTAATCATATCTGTTTTAAATGTCAAGCCTGCTCAGCGGTTACCAGGAATCCAATCTCTAATCTATAGGGGAAGTCAAAATACCACTGTAAATACAAGATGGACAATGTTGTTTCCAGAACTCTATATGATTGGAAATAATACTTGCATAAGACATTTGAAGGTTGAGGCAAGACTGACTTTTCAGTAGTAACCGATATTTGTTTAGTGCCTCCTGAGGATGAATCCAGCTAAATACAAAATTCATTTTACTCGCCAGGATGTGCAAGCTCAGGCAGTACCACAAGAAATCTTCACTCTGTACTAAGGCAGCACTTGATGTCTTCTCTAATTAAAAGGTGAAAAAAAATCTATATATTTAAAGACTATCCATTAGGAAGTATACCAAATTACAATTTTCATGATTCTCAAATCTTTCCTTTGTCACAAACCTTCTCATTTTTAATTTTCTTAGTTAATGGTATCACCACCCATCAAATCAACCAATATAGAAAACTCTTTGTCTTCAGCTCTTATTTTCATGATTCCGCATATACTTATTCACAAAGTTTTGTTAATTATACTTTAAAAACAATTCATCTCCATGTTAATAAATAATTCCTTAATGGAGATACTCATCATTGTAGTAGCTTAATTAATTCATTCTGCTTTCTTCATACCCTCCCCCTTGGCCACTTGTCATATTTTTAAAAATGTCACCTTATTAAAAATAAATATATAAACATTTTAGAACACCTCCACTTAAAATCTGTTAGTGATTAAAAAGAATCTAAAGAATCAAGTTCAAATTTCTCAGTTGTTCTCTGTACCCCTTTGTATGTATCCTGATGTCATGTCCAAGTTTAAGTACTTCCTCCATAGATTCCTATCTTACTCCATTTTAAGAAATACTCTCCCCCTCTTCTAAACTCCTTAGAATTTGTTTTTACCTTACTCATCATGTTTTTTACTTCCAATCTTGTATTATAGCTTTTTGTGTGCCTTTCCTACATACATAAGTCAAAATGGTGAACACTTTCAAAAACTGTGTTTTAATTTTCTTTATGTATGCAATAATTTGCTGAATGAATAAATTAATGTTTAATTCTGAATTTAGGACATATGTATGTAGGCTTAGAAACACTACTCTGTGAGCAGAATGATAGATATACATGACAAGTAAAAAAAAATCACAGATACAGAGACGAGTTGTGGGGCTACTAAAACACTTCTTGCAAAAGGTCATGAACAAATATGTAAAGAAATATGAATCGAATCTCATCAACAATATTTTACTGTTCAGCTGCTTAAGAAGAAATATCCTTATTATAAATTATCTCATAAACTAAAAAACTGATATTATTATGCTTAGAAATTTGATTCCAGTAAATTATGTAGGTCATGGTTGTCAATCAAAGATAGCTTTAAATTCTGAGAAGATACCATATTTTCTGATTTTATATATCTTAGTAACTAAATGAGGACTGCAGTGGGAAACATCATCCCTGTATATAAACTCTATAACTCTGTGAAGCCTGGCTCATCTTTTTTTTCCCTGGAGAGCAAGTAAGAAAATTGGGAAACAGGGTTGATGATTGTTATATCACAACCATTAAGAGGAAATAAGGCAAACACTTCACCAAAGGAATGACAACAACAAAAATAAAATGATTAGGTTGCAAAATGTTCAAAACTGATAACCCAAGTAGCAGCTATTTTCCAGTAGTCTTCTCTTGAAATTACACTTTACAAATAAATAGAAAGGCTAAGCAGATGGCCACTGGTTAGCAAGAAACCATCTTGTACATTCCCTGAGTGTAATATTTCTGAGTTGCATATATTATATATTCACATTTTTCATGTGGACTGTATGTGCATTAAATACTTGTGTTATAATACTGAAGGCATCTGGCTCTACTGGACTAAATAGACCATATTTAAAATGTTATACAAAAGTATAGATGCAAATGAAAGCTGCATGAATTCCCAAATAAAACAGAAACTAGAATCATAAATTTGCATGGAAATACCTCCTACCACACGTAAATGTATTACTAGTCCAGAGCCAAATTTAAAATTCTTCAAGTATCCATTTTAAAGTTATACTATATTATATAAAAGCTGATTCTATATAATATGTCAGTTAACTATATCCACTCTATATTTCTACTGTTTAACAGGAATCAGGGAAACTGCAAAACTATGACCAGAACAAAGTGAGTTCTCTTTCTTTTCCTAATTTCTTATGCCAAAAACAACAACAACAACAACAACAACAAAAACCTCAGATCTTCTAGTTTCAAAGATAGTACCAGACTTCCACTAATTGCTAAATTAGTGTTATCTCATCATAGATCCTATTTCAGGATCTTTATTTTCCCTTTTTCCATAACATTAATGTTTATTGCCTTAATTTTGTTTCAACCACCCCACCTCACCCCACAAGAGATATTCTGCTCCTTGAATCATTTCCTCAATTTTTCTATCAAAATGTAGTTATATTTTGCTTCCTTACATCTGGCTGGGATTCTCTTTAATAGATGTAGGCACTGAATAATGGCCTCTCGAAAGAATCAGGTCCTAATCCCTAGGCCATAAATCTCATTTTATAAAGAAAAGTACCTTTGCAGATGTGATTCAAGACCTTGACATTGGGAGACTATCCTAGGTTACCTTGAGAGGGCCTTAAAGACCATAGAGAGTATCTTTACAGGAAAAGAAAAAAGAGACTGAACACCACACACAAATGGAGGCAGAGTTTAGAATGATTCATTTGCAAACAAAGGAATGCTAGCAGCCACCAGAAGCTGGAAGAGGCAAGGTATAGATTCTCTTTAAAGTACCCAAAGGAAGTGCATCCCTGCCAACATCTTGATTTCAAATTTCTGGCTTCCAGAACTGTGAAAATAAATTTCTGCTGTTTTACACAACTAGACTCTGGTAATTTGTTACAGTGGCCACAGGAAACCAATACAATGATGAATAAATCCCTGCTAAAATGTTCATGCCTAATCATACATTGAAATAAATGTATCAAAATGACAGAAACTCTTAGATAAAAATCGTTAACTTATTGGAATAAATTTCATATTGTTGGGAGTTTGGCTATTCTACTCCTTAGTGTGGGAGTATTTCTGAATAGGAAGAACTTTTCAGTTTGAAATAAGCAGATAGCACTGAAACTTCTTTACAGAATCAAACATGGAGACATTTTTACTCATATAACAGCTAACTACACATCTTAGAAGTATCTCCACCTGTTTCAACAGTTAGGTTTATTTTACTCCCTGTTATTTTTTTCTAAAAATCAAAACAGCTAGAAAACCAAGTTTAAAAGAGACAATTGGTAATAGATCCTAATGAGTTTAAGGCACTAGATCACCTCCAGCAGCATTTAAATATTCACCCAACAGGTAAATCCTACCGTGTTTCCCTGAAAATAAGGTCTAGCCAGACAATCAGCTCTAAAGCATCTTTTGGAGCAAAAATTAATATAAGACCTGGTATTATATTATATTATATTATATTATTTTATTTTCTATTATACCAGTCTTACATTATAGTAAAATAAGACTGGGTCGTATATTAATTTTTCCTCCAAAACACGCATTAGAGCTGATTGTCCAGCTAGGTCTTATTTTCAGAAAACACGGTACTAGGTATTTACACAAGAGTAGAGGATCCTTTGTCTATCCAAGAAGGGCAATCTATCTTGCAGAATGAAATCAAGTTTATTAGAACTGCCTGGATGTCATAAGATTCAAGGTTTATGTTTAAAAAATGAGTTCTCAAGAGGAAAAAGTGAAGAGAGAGAAAATATACTTTGAGGGGGCCTCCTTCTAGAAAACGTATTTTCTTTGAAGAAAGAGGAAGATACTTTCCATGTGCAGATTTTTAAATAGAGAAACTTCTCTTTAACCCTGCTTCCTCTTCCTATTATTGTTCATTCTTCTAACTATAACCCCTATGTCTTGAATATTTAGCCTTTTTTTCATAATCCCATGGACGTTTGTACTCTCTAGGCAACTTTATTTCTTCTATCTATTTGTTCTGAAAAAGACAATAGACCAGACGTGCAAAACTCATTTTTACAAATTTACTATTACCTGATTAATAATTTAGTAAGGAAAGAAAATTAGGAATGTTATAAACCATAATTTGGGTTGCCATTTTACTTACACTTTTTGAAGTATATTGTTCACTCAAAAATGTGTACAAAAATAAGAAGACAGCTCAATTCATAACCACAAAGCACGGAAACTGGTGTAGCTACCACCTAAGTCAATCAGTGAAATTTTATCAGTACAGCAGAAGCTTTTTTCTGCAACCTCCTCATTACCTTCCTCTGTAAATATAATCACTCTCCTTACTTCTAACACCATAGAGTATTTTTGTCTGTTTTGTACTTTACATAAATGAGATCAGCCCACCATGTACTATTTTACGTCTGACTCCTTCGACTCAACTTTATGAGTATGTTGGTTATATGAATTCATAGTGTTGTAGCAGATATAGTTTCTTCAACTTTGGTGTTACATAGTATACCATTGAATGAATTTACTACAATGTACATATCCATTATATTTTTTATGGAGATTTAGGCTGTTTTCTATTTTATGTTACTATATTTTGTAGTATTATGTCATGAACTGTCTTGTGCATGTGTTTTGGTGTACTGCCTGAAATTTTGTTAGGTATTACTTTGATAACTTAGTATAGAATTGCTGGGTCATGAATATCAATTTTAGCAGATAATATGCCACAGGGGTTCTAACAATTTATATTCCCACCAGCAGTGCTTGTTTACATTAGGTCAAATTTTTCTTTTTGAATTTTATTTATTATAAGTGCTCTTCTCTTATGTTTTTAATTTTCATTTTTTAAAGGAAGTTGAGACATTTCTCATATATTTATCAGCCATTTAGGTATCTCTGTTATGGTCCTGTTCAAATTGCAAGACAGTAATTACTCTTGGGTAATCTATGTTTTTTTATTGTAGGAATTCTTTACATATTTTTTGTCTAAACTATCTCTTGTTGATATATATTGCAAACAACCAATCATTGATTAGCTAGTCACTATCTTAATAGTGTCTTTTGATAAACCGAGCTCTAATATGGCACAATTTACTTAACGTGGCACAATTTACCAAGTGTTTCCTTTATATTTAGTGTTTTTGTGTCATGTTTAAGAAAATTTTGCTTACCCAAAGATCATAGAGACATTCTTATATTTTACAAGTATTTCTAGAAACATTCTAGTTTTCTACCTTTTAGAACTATATGAGTATAACGGCAATCTGCATGGCATTTATTTGGAGAATGGCATGAGGAAGGCTTTTGTTGTTGTTGTTGTTGTTGTTTTTGTTGTTGTTATGGGTATCCAATTGTCATAATGCATTTGACTGAGTAGAGTAAGTTTCACCCATTGCTCTACCTTGTCAAAAATCAAGTGTGAGTTACATTTTGGATTCTTGACTGTGTTCTAGTCTTACATTTACCTATCATGTGTCAATAATACCCTCTTTTACTATTGCAGCTTTCTAATAAATCATGGTATCTGGTAGCATATGTTCACTAATTTCATTTCTCTTCTTAAAGAGTGCTTTAATATTCTTGCTCCTTTAACTTAAGAGTCAGCTTGACAGTATACCCACAGATACACACTGCTAGGATTTTTACTGAATCGAGTTTAATCTGTAGACCAATTCAAGGAAAACTGACCATGTAATCCATGGATATATCAGATCCTTTCATTTATTGAGATCTTCTGTATAGAGATTTTACACACCTTTCATTAGACATATTTCTATGTACTTTATACTACAAATGTTATTGCAATAGGGATTATATTTTCTCATTTAGAATATGAGAGGGACAAATTTTAAAATTCCACAAACCAGTATAATGTTTAGCAGCATATTATATAATTAAGGTTGGAATTTGTAATTAATTGTTATCAGATTAACTTCTAGTTTGGTAAAAGTCTATAAAAAATAGGTATTGATTTTATCAAATGCTTTTTCTGCAACCATTGAAATGATCTAACAAATTTTTATTTTCCTGCTAATGTAGTAAAACACATTAATTTTTTAATGTTGTATTAACATTGTATTCCTGAGAAAACAGAAATTGTGATATCATAATATCCCTTTCATAAATAATTGTTATAAAATATTTTGTTTAGGATTTTCCATCCATGTTTCTTAGTAAAATTGGCTTGTGATTTTCCTGAACTGTAATGTCCTCATCAAACTGGTCTCATAAAATCAGTTACAGATTTTCCCACATTGTTTATTCTATGGAAGAATTTATATAGTATATAATTCATTTCCTACTTAAATGCTGTGTAGAATACATTTCTGAAGCCATCTTGATCTCAAATTTTTTTCATTGAACATTTTACCCTTTGATATTTACAGCTGCTTATATTGTCCCTCTCTTCTTGTGTAAGTTTTGGTTGTTACATTTTTTAAAATTTCTCTGCTTCATCTTAATCTTAAAATTGAACACACATTCCTCAAAATAAGATGAAATTGATACTCCTTTTCTCATCCAACATATTTTTATAGTTCTGAAAATAAATTTTTGTTAATTTTTTATATTTCTGTTAAGTTTGAACTCATGCTTTTATCAATTATTTGGACTTACTATGCTGCTAGCCATGACTCTGTCCATCTGTTCTTCAAAATGATGCAACAGTTTTCTTATTTTAAATAAATTATTTTCATTAATCTCTGAGGGCTCATTAAATTACATTTCAGTAGTTTATTTTTAGAGAAGTATATGAGCATTCGACTTTTTAATTACATTTTTTTTCAGATCTAAATTCATCCTTTATTAACCTTTCCCCCCAATTTCTTACATATATGAGGTCTGACAATTAAGTTTGTGAACTTGTTGCAACAATGTTGCTAACTTTTTTGATATCAGAGGGATTATTTATTATGAATTTGTACCAACTGGACAATTAACCAAGTTTACTATTTGGAAGTGCTGAAAAGGCTGCGTGTAAAAGTTAGACAACCTGAACTTTTTGCCAACAATTCATGGCTCTTGCATCACGGAAATGCACCAGATCACAGGGCACTGTCTGTGAGGGAGTTTTTAGCCAGTAAACAATAACTACACTGGAACACTCTTCATACTTACCTGATCAGGCTCCCCAAGACTTCTTTCTCTATTCAAAGATAAAGGAAATATTGAAAGGAAGACATTTTGATAACATTCAGGACATCAAGGATAATACAATGACAGCTGTGATGCCTATTCCAGAAAAAGAATTCCAAAATTATTTTGAAGGGAGAACTAGGTACTAGTGTCATTGCATAGTTTCCCAAGGGGAGTACTTCGAAGGTGACCACACTGATATTTAGCAATGAGGTATGTAGCACTTTTTTCTGGGATGTGTTCACAAACTTAATTGCCATACCTCGTATTCTTCATCCTGACTGGTTTGTACTCACTCAAGACTTGCAAATACAGTAGTACCACAGTTTTCAAACATCTCCATTGATGAACATTTCTGTTTACAAATGCCATAAACCCAGAAGTAAATGCTTCGGTTTTCAAACATGCCTCAGAAGTCGAACATGTCATGTGGTTTCAGCTGAGTTTGAAGATCCTGAGGTCTAGCTGTCGGCTGTTTTCGAACATTTCAGAACTCCAACGGTCTTCCGGAATGGATTATGTTTGAAAACCGAGGTACCACTGCATGTTGTAAAGTTGAACATTCCTGTACCCTATGACCCAACAATTCTATTCCTAGATCACATACCTCCACTCGAAACTCTTTATTTTAACCTCTATACCTAAAGACATACACTAAAATACTCATAGCATCACTCTTCACAACAGCAACTGACTATTAATAAGAAAGCAGATAAATAAATTGGGGTATAAGCACAGAATTATTCAGTAGTTTAAGTGAACAATCTATAGCCACATGCAAAAATGTGGATAAATCCTATCAACATAAAATTAAGAGAAATAATAAGAGTCCCAAAAGATTACACAGAGAATAACATTTTCATAAGGTTTTCATAAGTAAAACAAAACTACACAATTATCAAGGATAAACAAACAAGTGAAAAAACGATATTTAAAAAACAAGAAAAGAAGACAAATAAAGTAAAGAGAAGGATCAACCCAGATTCAGGTTAGTAGTTACTTCAGGTGAACAAGGGAGAAGTGTGTGATGGGAAAGAACCATACAGAATTATAGAAGTTATTGTCAGTGTTCCAGTTTCTGTATTGGGATGGATGTTCACAGGTACTTAATATGCTTTTCAAATAAACACAAATACAAAAACATGTTTGGACCACAGATTAAAGTGTATTATAAACCAAGAATTATAATTAATCTAATTCTGTTACCAGTTGTTCAAAAAAAACCCCAAAACAAAATAATAAAAATACCAAACATTTCAGAACTCGAACAGTCTTCTGGAACAGATTATGTATGAAAACCGAGGTACCACTGTATTATGAAATCTGTGTTTCACTCTGAGTGACAGAAAATACGGAATTAAAAGAAAACAGAGTAAAACATGCTACCATTTTCTAGTAGTATGGCCATTCAATGCTATTTAACTTCTCTAGAAATAAGTCAGTTTTCTCTTCTTATAAACCGTGTGACAAATATTCCCATTTTATTAATTCCTATTATATAGTGAGTAACCAGTAAATGCTCGCCATTCTTTTTTATTATTGTCAGTATTCTGTTATTGTTGTTGTAACTATTATCATCAGCATCTGGAACACTATTTTAAATTTAGGTCTATTGTTGTCGTTAGTGAATGTTAATCAACAGGTTAGTCAACAATCCTAGTTTTTGTTATGGATTATTTTGAATGGTCTTCTTTTATTAGTTTGGGGGTTATTTTAGCACTAAGGCAAGTCATAGTTTATTAAAACAGAAACTAGATTAATATGCAGTTTTGTTTCTCCAAATTTTGATTACCTTTTAAATCTCACAATCCGTTATTTAGAGAAATTTCAGTGTCTTCACCTATGAATATGAAAGTGAGGTTTATTATCTATCTCTTCCATTTAGATTGTTCAGAATCTTCATTTTAAGTTCAGGAACTGTCATGTTCTTTCCACAAGCATCCTGCAGTACCATGAAACCATCACTCTTAGCCTTACTTGTGTAATTTCGACTGATGAACAGTGGAAAATTGTTCAACTGATGGTTTCAGCTTGAAGTTCTCCCTTTGGTTTACAAAGTGGTCCCCCAACAGCTGCCTTCATTCACATTACTGCATTTACCTAATTGCTGAACTATTGTAGCATCCTGTCTGGTCTTCCCGCTTCCAATGTCACTTCATGCAACATATTTTTGTATTGCTATCCGTGTACTTTTCTATAACAATCTAGATCATGGCTCCTTATATTCTTCAGAGCAGACAATACCTATTCCATATAGACAATGTTGTGATTAACTTACACACAGAGTTTCTATGCTTCATGTTATGGAATTACTGCAATTCCATAGGTGAGTTAATGAAGACAAAAATAGCTAGGTAATTTACACAGCTAGTGAGCTACAAATCCAAGATGGAATCAAGTTCTAACTTCAAAGTCAGCAATTTTTTCTGTTATCAAGTCATCTCCCATGAAACTGAAAGCTCTACATGAATTGGCTCCAACTCTTTTTCTTTTTTCTTTTAATTTTAATTTCATTATTTGACTTCATATTTTTATATCCAAGTTGAAATTTATGCTAATCCTTGAGCATGCTTTCTGATTTCTTTCCCCATTATTCTATTATCATTATTTAATTCACCTTTTATTGTCCCTCTTCATGATCCCTAACTGTTGGAATCCTTCGCCAAGGGGAATTTCAAATACCACTTCTTCCATAAAGAACTAACTACTTTCCTTCTAAGAAGTAATTAGCAATTATAAATTTTATTGTTCCTTAAACATCGTTTTATAGTAACTTGTATTCAATTTATTTATTTACATATTCCACCCTGCTAAAAGCAACTCATATGTTCTTTTAGAGATGTAATTTAATTGTATGTGTTGATAATCATCAGAAGGGCTTATGGGTGAGTTCAATAGGTTAGTTTACTAGAAGTATCCAAATTTAAAAAAAAAAAAAAAATCACATTACTATTCACTGAGAGTAGAATTCAGAACTTCCAATGCCATATTTCCTCCATTAAATGTGCTTTGTCTTGAATAATTATTACTAAATTTTTATTTAAGTTCAATGGGATTAACCTTAAAGATAATTAGAAAAATTGACAAAAGTCATAAAATAAATAACATCCCATAAAATGTATTTTCTAGCTCTGTTACTTAACCCAAATACTATATTCCCTTCTATCTCTTTTCAGAAGAGAGACAGTGAACCCTTGATTATTCAAGAACTCATTATGTAGTTTGTAAATTATCTAGGCCATTGAGTTCTCCTCCCTTCTGCTGAAAGACTTTTGCCCATTCCTCTCTTCATTAGCACAGTGAAATTCAGAGAAACATGCAATTCAAGCCATTCAATTTTGCTTTTTCTCAGTGGAATAAATAGTAAAGGACAAGTTTCAATTATTTGTCAAAATTATGCTGGGAATTTTTATGTTCCATTTCTGTCATTAATACAGTTAACTGACATTTGACTCTACACTTGGTATTAACAAATAAATCAGTATTCTTTATTACCCCTCCAGCAGGAATATTGTTCATTTTGATGAGTGGCTATTTGCAGGACTAATCAACATGTATGTGCCAAAAGCCTTATAAATTATTGTTATGTTCTTAACTAAATAAAAAAAACATAAATATGAAATCTGTGTCCAACCATAACTCCCCTCCTCAGTTACAGGGTTTTGTCTTAACAGCTGAAGAGGCTTTCTTCCCAGGCTCATCTCAGTGTAAAATAAATATTACTTAAGGCAACATCTCACTGTGTATGCAAGTTTCATTAATATGTGGTGTGAGTATACCCTCAATGTCTCAAAGAGTATGCAGTGAGCACTGGTAGAGAATAAGAAAGATGATTAGGGACAATCCAAAGAACCCCTTAAGTAAGTCTGTTAATATCCAGCCTACAATATTTCCAATAATACCTAACGTTAATCAACTATTCAATAAAGAAAGAAAGAAAAAAATAGGGAAGCCAAAGAATCTGACACCTAGTGTACAAGGAGACAACTTTAAAGGTGCAGTGTCAGTGGCACGAAAGGCAGGTCAGCTATGAAACAGAAAGAACTGAAAGATGGACATTTGTCCCAATTATCTGTAGGATCCTTTTGATTTTAATAAAGTAGCTATCCCACAATATAGTGGCATTTTTAACCAATGTTAATAGCAGACATAGTGATTTTAATGAAATGTATGTGTCTAATCAATATGCAAAGACCTAAATAAGATGTGGAGAAATGCACCATTTCTCAAAATATAAACACATAAATATGCAGAAAGGAAGGGCACATGAGAAAACACACTTAAGTATAATTCAAATCTACAAAAATTATGGTGTAAGTTGGATAGAGGAGGGGAAAAAAATGGATTTAGACAAGAAGTCAATTTGGGGTAAGATTTAGAACATTCATATATTGGAATATGGTAGCCCATATTTTTGCCTGAACTTCTGCAAACTCTGTCATGTTACTTGGAACCCACCCCTCTTTCTGACAGGTTGTCAATTAAGGCTCTTCTTCTTCTGCCAGAAAGGAGTCAATAGACATATACTAGTAGACAGAGTACTTAATTCATGTGACCTAACAGAACCAATAAAAATTATCTACCTGGAATTGAAAATGCATGCATGTTTCCCAGATTTATTGAGATATAATTAACATATAACATGGTATAAATTTAAGGTTTACAATATGTTGATGTGATACACACATATTGCAAAATGATTACCACCTTAGTTTAGCTAATATCTCCCTCATATCACATAATCACCATTACTTTTGTTGTGATGAGAACATTTAAGATTTACTGTCTTAGCAACTTTCAAGTATATAGTACAGTATTATTAACTACATCATTCTATATTATTCATATTATAAGAGTAAGTGTGTACCCTTTGACTAATATTCCCCAGTTACCATACCACCACCACAATGCCCCAACCCCCAGCCCCTGGTAACCATCTTTCTGTGTTTTGACTTTTTTAGAGTCCACATATAAGTGAGGTCATACAGTATTTGTCTTTCTCTCTCTGACTTACTTCATTTAGCATAATGCCTTCAATGTCTATTAATGCTGCAAATGGCAGGATCTGCTTTCTCATGGCTGAATAATATTCCATTATGTATACATACCACATTTTCTTTATCCATTTACCTGTTGACAAACACTTAAATTGTTTCCATATTAATATCATAGCTATTGTGAATACTGCTTCAATGAACATGGGAGTGCAGATATTTCTTTGAGATCCTGATTTCATTTCCTATAGATAAATATCCAAAGTAGAATTGCAGGGTCATATGGTATAGCTTTCTTTCTTTTCTTTTTCTTTTTTTTTTTTTTTGAGGAAACTTCATACTGTTTTCCATAGTGGCTGCAGCAATTTATAGTACCACCCATAGTGCACAGGGTTTCCTTTATGCCACATCCTTACCAACATTTAATCATGTTTTTGTTTTGTTTTGTTTTAAATAGCCATCCTAAGAGATGTGAGGTGTTGTAGTTTTGATTTCCATTTCCCTGAATTTCCCTGATGATTAATGATGCTGAGCTTTTTTTCATGTGCTAGTTGGCCATGTGCATATCTTCTTTAGAAAAATGTCCATTCAGTTCCTCTGTCCTTTTTAAATTGTATTTGTTGAAGTTTTTTTCTATAGAGTTGTATGAGTTATTTATTTATTTTGGACATTAACTCCTTATTAGATATACGATTGGCAAATATTTTCTCTCATTCCATAGGTTGCCTTTTCACTTTGTTAATTGTTTCTTTTGCTGTGCAGAAGCTTGTTTTGTTTACTTCAATAGGAATGGCGAGAGTAGGATGCATTATCTCATTCCCGATCTTACAGGAACAACTTTTAACCTTTCACTATTGAGTATGATGTTAGCTGTGGGTTATCATATTGGCCTTTATTATGTTGATATATGTTCCTTCTATACTCAATTTATTAAGTGTTTCTATCATGAAATAATATTGTACTTCATCAAATACTTTTTTTGCATCTGTTGAGATTATGTGATTTTTATTTTTCATTCTATTAATGTGGGGTATCATATTTATTTACTTGCATATGTTGAATCATTCTTGCATCCCAGGATCGAATTCTGCTTCATCACGTTGTATGTCCATTGCAAAACACTGTTGAATTTGGCTTGTTAATATTGTATTGAAAATTTTTGCATGTCATTTCATCAAGAACATTGGTCTGTAATTTTCTTTTCTGTAATGCCCATAACTGGCTTTGGTATCAGAGTAATTCTGAACTCATAAAATAAGTTTGGAAGTGTTCCCTCAATTAAATTTCTTGGGAACAAAGTGAGAAGGATTGGTATTAATTTAAAGTGCTTGGTAGAATTTGCCAGTGAAATCATCTGGTGGGCTTTTCTTTGTTGGCAGATTTTTGATTACCGATTCAATCTCCTTGTTAAATGGTCTGTTCAGATTTTCTATTTCTTCATGATTCAGCCTTGGTAGGTTGTATGGTTTTAGGAATTTATCTATTTCTTCTAGGTTATCAAATTTGTTGGCCTATAATCATTCATAGTAGTTTCTTATGATCCTTTGTATTTCTGTGGTATCAGTTTTGTTTTTTTAACCAAAGTTTATTGGGGTGACAATTGTTAGTAAAATTACATAGATTTCAGGTGTATAATTCTGTAATACATCATCTATATATCACATTGTGAGTTCACTACCCAGAGTCAGGACTTTATTTATTTATTTTCTCTCTCTCTCTCTCTCTCTCTCTCTCTCTCTCTCTCTCATTCTCTCTTTCTCTCTTTTTTCACATTCATCTAACTAAATTTTCTGTCAATTTTGTTTATCTCTAAAAAAAAACCCCTGCTCTTAGTTTTCATTGATCTTTCCTATTTTTCCCCCTGGTCCCTATTTCATTTTTTTTCTGAAAATGCACAAAATTTTAACAAAATATCTTCCATGGATTTTCAGGCATTAGACCTATGAAAGCCTGAACTTATAGTGCTCATCTTTGCTAACAAATGAAAAAGACATGCCTAGAAATAAGTACGCTTAATTTGCAACAATATGTGTCTATTGCTAGTTCAAAGGGTACCGTGCCCACCCTTAAACTTAGTAAGTTTATGAGCCCATATATTTCCCCATTTATTAGCTGCTTTGAGGGGGAATTCTGCTCTTTATGCAACCAAAATGCAGTTGCGCACATGCATGCATGAGAGGAATGGCAAAGATAGCTCGAGTTGGTACAATTATTTATACACATTAATGGATGAGAAATGCACAAATCATGATCAGAGCATCTAAGCAGAAAACTTCAAGAATCACTAACAGGATTTCAAAACAATTATGTAGAAGGTGGTAAATGAGCTGAGTAAAAGTATAATAGACCCATAGTGTTATATGTACTTTCTAAAACATAAACAAATAAAAACACTCACAATTTTATTACCTAATGAAAATATTGTTGTCATTCATTAATATGTGTATATCCATATATATCCATTCATGTAATTAACCTCATGTATCAAAATTAATTCAAAAAGGATCAAGGACGTAAGCATAAGACCTGAAACAATAAACTGCATAGAAGAAAACATAGGTACTAAACTTATGGACCTTGGGTTCAAAGAGCATTTTATGAATTTGACTCCAAAGGCAAGGGAAGTAAAAGCTAAAATAAATGAATGGGACTATATCAAACTAAAAAGCTTCTGCACAGCAAAATAAACCATCGTCAAAATAAAACCAACTGAATGGGAGAAGATTTTTGGAAATAGTGCCTCTGATAAGGGGCTAATATCCGAAATATACAAGGAACTCATGCAACTCAACAACGAAAAAACAAACACCCCAATTGAAAAATGGGCAGAGGACCTGAAGAGACAATTCTCCAAAGAGGACGTACAAATGGCTAATAGACATATGATAAAATGCTCAACATTACTAATCATCAGAGAAATGCAAATAAAAACCACACTGAGATATCACCTCACCCCAGTCAGAATGGCTATCATCAACAAGACAAATAGTCACAAGTGTTGGAGAGGCTGTGGAGAAAAAGGAACCCTCATACACTGTTGGTGGAAATGCAGACTGGTACAACCGCTATGGAAGGCAGTGTGGTGGTTCCTCAAAAAATTATGAATAGAATTACCATATGATTCAGCAATCCCTCTCCTGGGTATCTACACAAAAAAATCTGAAAACATTAATCCATAAAGACATGTGTGCTCCGATGTTCATTGCAGCTTTATTTACGGTGGATAAGACATGGAAACAACCAAAATGTCCTTTGATAGACGAATGAATAAAGAAGTTGTGGTATACATACACAATAGAATATGATTCGGCTGTAAGAAAAGATGAAATAGGACCTTTTTGTGACAACATGGATGGATCTTGAGATTATAATGCTAAACTAGATAAGTCAGACAGAAAAAGTAGAGAACCATATGATTTCACTGATAAGTGGTATATAAACCAAAAACAACAAAAGAACAACACAAACAACTGAAAGAACAAAAATTCATAGACATAGACAATAGTTTAGGGGTTACCAGAGAGTAAAGGGGGAGGGCAGAGCGGGGCTCTAGAAGAGGGTCTAATATATGGTGATGGAAAGAGAACTGACTCTGGGTGGTGAACACACAATGTGAGATAAAGATGATGTATTACAGAATTTACACCTGAAATCTATGTAACTTTACTAACAATTGTCACCCCAATAAACTTTAATTTAAAAAAAATTATCTGAATAGACTGATTGAAAGATGAAAATGATATAGTGTTAAGTTTTGTTTTGCTTTAATTATAAAAGTTAAATATTTTTACATATTTATTGGATAATGATTTCCTTTATTATTAGACCATTGTTTTTCCTCCTAGCCTGTTTTGTTTTTTAAGGTTTCATGATTGGTAATAGAACAGTCTCAAGGAGATCCCCAGAGAATCTGCTCTGACGTTAGAAGCAATTCCTTTGTACAATGGAGGCCCCTGATCTAGCACACTCTGATTTGCTGATCCACATCTGCTGGAAGGTGGGAAGAGAGGCCAGGAAGGAGCCTGTGATCCAGACCAAGTATTTGTGCTCTGGGGGAGCAATAACCTTGATCTTCATGGTACTGGGGGCCGGGGCTGTTATCTCCTTCTGCACCCCGTCTGCAATGCCGGGGTACATGGTGCTACCCCCAGAGAGGGCAATGTTGGTGTATAAGTCCTTGCAGACGTCAATGTTATACTTCATGATGGAATTGTAGGTTGTTCCATGAATTCCAGTGGACTCCATGCCAATGAAGGAAGGCCAGAAGAGGGTCTCGGGGTAGCGGAACATCTCGATGACCTGCTCATCTGGCAGCTCATAGCTCTTCTCCAGGGAAGAAGAGGAGGCTGCTGTGGTCACCTCATTCTCAAAATATTGGGCCATATAGCACAGCTTCTCCTTGATGTCTCTCATGAATTTTTGCCCGGCTGTGGTCACAAAGGAACAGGCTCTCTTTGTGAGGATCTTTATGAGGTAGTCCTTGAGGTTGCAGCCAGCCAGGTCAATGTGCATAATGGCGGGGACTGGTGCATAGCCCTCATAGATGGGGACACCGTGGGTGACAGTATCCCCTGAATCCAGGACAATACCTGTTGTGCAGCCAGAAACACAGAGGGAGAGCACAGCTTGAATGGCAATGTACATGGCAGGGACATTGAAAGTTCCAAACGTGATCTGGATCATTTTATCCCTGTTGGTCCTGGGATTTAGGGGTGTGGGGGGGTCTCTGTGAGCAGTTTGGTGTGCTCCTCAGGTGCTACCACCAGCTCATGGTAAAAGGAGTGGTGCCAGATCTTCTCCATGACATCCCAGTAGGTGATGATTTGTGTTCAATGGGATATCTGAGAGCCAGGATCCCTCGCTTGCTCCGAGCTTCATCCCCATGTAACTGCTTTCTTTCCCACCCCTACTATTACAGCCTGTGGCAAGTGTGGCCCACAATAGAAGGGAAAACAGTCCAGGGGTGTCATCTCCTACGAAGCCAGCTTTGCACAGGCCAGAGCCACTGTCATACACAAGCCCCTTGGTCTCTTCTTCCCACATGGTGAGTGTGGCTGAGTGAAATGAGGGCTGGAGCACCAAACGTATAAGAGGTCCCTCTCCTGCTGACTGAGGGCTGGCATGTCTTTGGCTTAAATACCAGAGTAATCTAGATGGTATTTTCTTTATCTTTTTCTTTTTTTATTAAATTTATTGGGGTGACAATTGTTAGTAAAATTACATAGATTTCAGGTGTACAATTCTGTATTACATCATCTATAAATCACATTGTGTGTTCAGATGGTATTTTTTTTTAATTTGATAAAAAATCTCTTACTATATTAGGGATACTGACTTTTGGTCTATTATATTATATATGTTCCAATGTTTCCTGTCTTTTTATCTATAGTTTTTGTAAAGAAGAATTTTAAATTTTAACTTGTCAGATTAGAGTGCTTGAGCAAAAATCATGGCTATGAAGATAAAAATCAAAGAACCAACCTGAACAACTCGGGGGGGTGGGGGGGGAAGGAAGATCCTGTCATGTTTAGAAAAGACAAAGAGGAAAATAACTGAAATAACTCCAAGTTAGCTTAGGACATTGAGTAGCGCCACAGACAGTAGAGAGTGATTGAATAGAAAAACAGATGAGGTAGTTGATAGTGACTATTATGAATAAATATGACATTTCCTTTATTAATGTGGAGACATAATAAGATAATTGAATTACTCTTGCAAAAGGAAAAAATGTCTTTCCTATTCTTTTTCCTTCTCCCCCACCTCCTTCCTCCTTTTCCTCCTCTTTCTCCTCATTTCCCTCATTCTCTCATCTCTCCCTCCTCCCTCCTCTCCTCTTGCTCGTATTTTTTTTTTTTTATTCCTCTCCTTCTTGCCCCTAAAGGTCCTTGTATGGTATATTGTCTATTGCTAGAACTCTAAGAATAGATACTGTATGAGTTTATGGACATATTTGCTTTATGGTCTTTCATTGACATATCATAGATCTGAACTTTATCTCTAATTTCTGAAATTCATGAAAGGGAGAATTGAAAAATCCTGAGTTTTCTTATGTAGGTAGATCTAGATAGACCCCTGGCAATTTTACTCTTAATTAATTGATCCTATTAAAGACTTGGCTGTTTTTACACTAATACTTTCACTTCCAATATATTCCAATACTCATTCTTATTTTCTAATTGTCCCTAATGTAAATTTTGGCACGAACCATTCTAACAGAACCTTTACTATATATGTAACTTCCTTCTTCTAAAGCCTTCCCTATAAAGAAAAAACACCAATTAAAGACAATATATCTAATTTGATTCTCTATGACACAATTTTAGATGTTGCTCACAGAAGGTGAAAGCTTTGGTATAGTTCCAAAGTAAATGTATTAAATCTCTCCTAGAAAATTTACATTCCCCTGCTTTGCACATTTCGATTTATGTCATTTAAACTTGCTCTATATATTTCATTAGAGATGCTAATTGGTCCCAGCACATTATTTATAGAAAACACCTTTAGCCTACAAAGTTCCATTGTAATTACTTCAGATGTTACTCGCATTGTTCAGAGCACTTTAACTGGTACAAACTAAAATAGAAATCTAATTTACTTTTCCCTAAATCTTTTTTTAGGCTCACTTAATTCTTACTTACTCCAAGAGTACTTTAATCTTCCAGGGCAGAGATAACTTCCTAGATATTATGTATAAGGAGTATTGTTTTTCTGTTTTAGTAAATGTTGGATTGATAGCATTCCTATCACTAACATTTTAAAAATTTCGAGAGTATAATTGATTTTACTGTCAAAAATTTTTTCATGGCTATTGACATAAATATCTCAGGGTCAAAAGAATGTTATACTCTTTCAAAAATCAGAAGGATTTGGTTCTAATAATAAAGGCAGTTAGATGTAAGTTGTCTGATTTACTAGAAGGAGCAAGCAGTATTTATTTTAAGAATCCACAGGCAATTAAATTAAGATTACATACAGCTCTACCACTTAATGGTAGTATGACTTAGACAAATTAATTTCATGAGCTAAACTTAAGTTTCATTTTTTATAAAACAGTAGTAGTATCCTACATTTCTTAATGGGATGTGTTGAATGCTAAAAGAAGTCAGCATAATGTCTGGTATACGGTAAATTTACAATATGAAATAGCTATCCTTATTGTTTTCATTCTATATCATTTCACCAATAACAGAAATGAAGAAAAAAAAAAAAACCATATTGACTACGCCTATCTTTAGTCCTTTAAACAGAAATCCATTAATTATTATATAATCCAAGCTACTAATCATATCTTCAACATCTGTTTAACATGACTACAAAAGTCATGTAAAACTAGATTATGTTCTAGCATCCTTTTTTTCAAGTTCTGTTTTACCAACATAACTCATAGTTAGTTTATTTATTTGCATTTAATAGAAAATAAGAACATAAATGTTCCTCTTTATACTCATGTGATTTTATTATCTTGACCTAAGGTAGAGTTGAGCAACAGATAAAACTTGCTGGTTGTAAAAAAAGTTTTGTGATGCTCTTTAACATTTAAAACTAAAAATATCAACTCGTATCATACTCATACAGGTAAATTCACTCAAACACAGTAGTCGAGAGGACATTTTAAGCTTCTTTCATTTTGGTGGGGACTTTAGTTTGTAACGCTCTTAAAAGTCAGATATTTCTCAGATCTGTATTAAATTTCTCTAAAACCTGGGCTGACTGCCTTTCAATGCTCATCTTTTTAAATAAAATAAGTCTCTTTTGTACTGGACAGTGCAACTTGTTGGGGGCCTCAATTTTGTAAGTTCATAAGCTATTATGAAATCATTACTAGAAAAAAAATCATCTAACCTACTTTTTGGTGATCTTAAGGTCATTTCTCTCTGTCTCTTTCTCTCTCAATATATAAACATATATGTATATACATACATACATATGGTGACAAAAAATGTGTACACATTTTAAGAAAGGAAAAAAACTATTAAAATTTTAATACTCAATATATACCGATAACAAAAGATGAATACAAGTCACGTTTGACTTCTGCAATTATAAGAGGTGCTCAAAGTGGTTACCATCAGCGTCCAGACACTTCTGATTATGGTGAACTACTGCTTGAGTGTAGATAACATCTCTTAAAATGTGTATACATTTTTGGCACCCCCCCCCTCAGTGTGTGTGTGTGTTGTGTGTGTGTGTGTGTGTGTGTGAGATTATTTGTCATGGAGGAAAATATAAACAGGATTAATAAACTTGCACAACAAATATCAAGCGGGCCTTTATTGAATGTGTAGCCTATTTAATCAATAATACATTGACTACTATCAGCACATTGGTGCCATTAACTGAGGAAAATCATGAGCTGCCTGCTTCAAACACTTGGCTTGGAGAGATGGCCAAAAACATGAACTAGTCTTCTGTTTTTACTAAGCTCTTTACCTCTGTATCTAAGATCATCCAATGTACTTGAAAAATGGATAACAATAAAAAGCTTATATTTTATAGAGCAGCATTATTAATAATGAGGCAGAAAAAGGGCACAGTTTTTTGCGTATCCCTATTTGCTGTTTCTCTGTTGGGCACTGCTATAGGCTGAATGTCTGTGTGGCCCCAAATTCATATGTTGAATATAACCCCCAAATGCCACATGATGTTATTTGGAAATGGGGTCTTTGGGAGGCGATTAGGTCATGATACTGGAGCCTTCAGAAATGGAATTAGCGCTCATGTAAAAGGGACCCTGGAGTTCCCTCTCCCCTTTGGTCATGTGAGGACACAGTGAAAAGACAGCCACCCATGAACAAGGAAGCAGGCCCTCATTAGACAATGAATCTGCTGGCATCCCAATCTGGGAATTCCCAGTTCCCGAACTATGAAAAACAAATTTCTGTCATTCATAAGACACACAGTGTGTGATATTTTGCTATAGCAGCCTGAAAGGACTAACACAGTTACCTTTTGCATAATCTCTCCTTTCAACACAACACCCCTGTGAGGTAGGCATCACTATATCCATGTTATCATTAAAATTACTCAGAGAGATTAATAACAACTCAAGATGAAGTTCCTAGGATCTCAGTTCTTTCTTACCCGTGATCTTATGATTTTTATAATCTATAATAATACTTTTAAAACCCTTCATAAAGGTTTTTATGAATGTCAGTAATGTAAACGTAACTATATAATGTAGGAAATTAATTTTTGTCAAAGAGTTTTTACATATCTATATATATGAAGTATTATAATTTTGCCTTTCTCATAGATGAGTTCTATATTTTACAAGTATTACAGAGGTATTCTTTATAAGGATATTGTATGTGTCTTTAGCACATTTACATATACATGTATGTGAACCTTTCAAACATATTTTGATCTGGGGAAATCTTTCAAATATATATTAGACCTACTGTACTGAATCGAATACAAGTAACTTAGACCAAACTTAGATGGAATTGCTTCGTAACCAACTTCTCTTTTCATTTCTAAGAACCTTCTGTTTCCCAGCCCTATTGTTCTCTCTGTTCTCTGTCTTCTCCTGGATTCTTGCCATTCATAGTGATTTCTCCACAGTTTGCTTAGACTCCAAGGAATGAAATATTTATCTTGGCTATTGTTTACTTCCTCTAAGAAGTGGCAATTTATAGACTACAATCGCTAGGCCATTAATCTAACTTGGGTTCTATGCAACAGCAGCTGCTGATCAAAGAAATCAACCTGGAATCAAAATGCGCTCTCCTAAGTATATTGTGCCTCTTTACATAAATTTTAAAATAATGGAGAAAATCAGAAGGACTTCTTACTTGATCACTATTTCAAAAGCAATTATTTTCCATTTAATCAAATGATTTTGAAAACAGCTTGAATTATATGCTTGTCGTGAATCTGAAAATTGCTAATTCTCTTCAACCAATTATGTGTAGAAATCTCAAGTCTGTAACTATATACCATCTTACTCTAGTGCATTATCCATATGAAAGACATTTTCAAAAAGTCATTGTCTTTCATTGCTATGAGTCAACAAAAAAGCAAGAGCACTGTGATCACTTCTACAAGGAAAGAGGCTTTTTTCAACATCAAGATACATGTTGGTAATATGTTTATATAGAAAGTTTACTTTGCAGCCTTTCCTATTTTAGATACAAAAAGACCTTTCTGATTCATACAATAGCCGGTAATAGAACATAGAGAACATGTCCTTTTAATCTATGAGAGAAACGTTTTGTTTTTTTTCTAAAAATGAACTTGTTACCGTGTTTCCCGGAAAAGAAGACCTAGCCAGACAATCAACTCTAATGTATCTTTTGGAGCAAAAATTAATATAAGACGGAGTCTTATATTATATAAGACCGGGTCATATATTATAGTAAAATAAGACCGGGTCTTATATTAATTTTTGCTCCAAAAAACATATTAGAGCTGATTGTCTGGCTAGGTCTTCTCCTCGGGGAAACAGGATAGGAACATTGTCCTATTCAAGGGTCTTGGAGGTAATCCTAAATTTCACCTTTTTCTTTGGAATTTATTCTCTCTCGTCAAGTCCAGAAAAGTGCATGACAATGTATTTTATCATATTGATACCTGAAATGAAAAATTTTATAAAGGTTAAGAAGATGGCGCTGAAAATTTCACAGCTTTTCATGACAGGCTTCGATTATACAATTTGTTATCAGGTATAAGGCAGCAGAAAAGTGTTAAAATTAAAAGTACCACCAAGGTGATTGCTGGAGAAATGGGAGAGAATGATTGGTACATCACTTAATGACTTTCCTGCGTCCTTGCCCCCAACACTTTCATACAAGTCAGGTTAAGTCAAATTCTGGTTCCACTAAGAAGGGGCGGGGGGGATATATTACAAGAGCTGCATTGTTGAGGGGCTGTCCTTTCCATTTTGCCTTTATTTTGTGTGACAAATGTAGAGTTAGATGTGTCGTGTTTTATCATCCTTGTTATTGTTAATTATTGTTCCTCCTTTTAATCAACAAATTTGTATTGAGAGCTTACTGTGTGAAAACCACTACATTAAGTGCTCTCTATATGATAGCAAATTAAAAATATAGGGCTTTCACACTCAAGGACATTAAATCGTATTAGATAAAAAACAGTATTCAGAAAATTGCAATGCAAAATAAGTATAATGAAGAGATAAAATAAGGCCAACAATAAAGAATGGGAAAAAGATGTTAGTATCAGCCAGTCTGAAATGGCTTGTTAAGGAGGAGAGCACATTTCAGCTGTGCCCTGGTGAATAAAAAGGAATCAGCCTGATCTGTACTGAGACATTTCACTGTGACCTGTTCCTAAGAGCAGTATGAGTAGTGTGAGGCTCCCCAGGCCTGGAGCCCCATCATTTGTCTTGTTTGGAGCAGCCAACCTTAACTTCTCAGTTGACTCTCAATTAGCTCCATTGGGTTCCTCTTTCTTTGGGATATATTTCATAACAACTTGTGCCCTAAAAGCCTAACTCTTTTGACTTGGGACTGGGTAAATCTAGTTTCTCAAACAATTAACAGACTTAATAAAGACATTCAATATCCAGGTTTTTGGATTATTGAATGTGCCAGAGAGTCCTTCCCTATGTCTTCCTATCTTTAGTATTTTCAGATTATGTTAGTCTACCTTGAAAGAATGCAGTCTCCTCTACTTTTGCCCTCCTTCTTTCCTTATATTTTACCATATGCATAAAGGAATAGAAAGCTGCCTCCATAATCTGTTTTTATTTATCCAGTCTACTTTCTTTCCATGATTTTTCTTAATCATGATGATGGCAGCTCATATTTATTGAATGCTGATTATGTCCCAGGCAGAGACAATTACTTAATAAGCATCATCTCAATTTTTCCTCATATAAAACCTATGAAGTTGGTCTTATTACACCTATTTAACAGATGAAGAAGCACATGAGCATTTAGCCAAAGTGCCAGAGTTATCAAGCAAATGGACAAGAAATAAGACTTGCCCATCTAATTCCAAAGGCTGCACCCAGGAAAGATAATTATGCCATTTATCCTGGAAGCATTGTCTAGGGCTGATTTTTAGTAGAATTGAGTAAAATTCACATCTTCCCTACGGTCTTTTATATTACACAGGATAATTTGATTGGTATTGGTAATTTAATGAATATATCACAACAAAGCCCTTCTAAGAGAAAAAATGCAAAACACACACATTTAATATTTATTAAGGCTCCTTTTATTGTGGTAAGAGCTATTAAGGAAAATACATATATTTCTGTACCATTACCAAAAAAAAAAAAAAAAAAGAAGAAGAAGAAACAAGCCTTTTTCATATGAAGGAATAATAATTATAGTTTCTTGAACAATCTGACCAATGGGTCTGCCTTCTTGGAATAAAAAGAGAAGGTCTGAGCTTCTTAGGGAATTGATAGCAAATAGCTCTGAAACCCCTGCCAAGTCTTACACTAAATTTCACTTTGACAACCATAGAACATAGGAGTTGCAAGTTCTCTCCCACTGCAACACTTTGCCAATGCCAAAATAGTCCATTATGTAAGCCTGCCAATCTTCCACAAAGCTCTCAATTTAGTTTAAGAGAAGAACATAGATGGCAATCAAATATCTTTGATTCAAACAGCAGCACAGCTGACATATGAAAAGAGTCAGAAGAAAGAAAAAAATAAACTGATTTCACAACGCCCATAGAAAGACTCACTTTACCATTGCATGAGAACTTCCTATAGCCTTGATGACCAGACTTTAAAATAATCACTAAACATTTTGTACAACATATTAAAATAGAAGTCCTCTTGCAAGGAATTTAAAAACGTTCAAGTAACTTCAGTTTTCTAGTACTAATTAATAAACTGCAAAGTATAGCATCATAAAAAAGCCTCAGCAGATATGATAAGTCATCCAGAGAAGTTATATACCACGATGGTTAAGGGTGTGAATTCTGGAGTCAGAAGTGGATTTAAATCCCAGCCTAACATGAAACTTTAGCCTAACATGAAAACTTTATCAGTGTACTAAGCTCTTTGCCTTCGTTTCTATATCTCTTTCATATGACTGTTTCGAGAATTAAATATTTGCTATAGATTAAATGTTTGAACAGTACCAGGAGTGTGTTAAACACTCAACAGTTATGAACTATTTTTATCTACAACACACATCTTTTTACAGCTGATGAACCCAAGAATCTGACAGAACTTGAAACAGAAGACTGACGTAGGGAAGTCAGTCTAGTACAATGATCCTCAAAGTGTAGTCAAGGCATTAGTGGCTGTCTGTGAAGCTCCTGCTACAGTACACAGTGGAAAAAGTACATAAATAAAGAATAGCATTTAAAAAAATGTATAGCAAATTTTAAATGTTTGTGAAAATCTTATAAGGAATTAGAGATTGAATTCTGCATGTCATTGATCTTTAAATTTATTTTTCTATTTCATTTTTATTGTAGTTTATATAATTATACTGGAAATTATAAAAACAAAACAAACAAACAAACAAACAGAACAAAAAACAATCCTTCACCACAGGTCTCTGAGGCATGTATTTTAGTGTATGATTGGATGCATTATTTTGCAGTAATTCCAGTGCAATTACAGGCTACAAACTGGTCCAATCCTTATTTTTTATACAAATACAAAATTGGAACTGTGAGCCAAGGCTACTTTTTTTTTTTTTTTTTTTAACTAAACCTTCCTGTATTTCAAAGTGACTGCTAATAGTCTATACATTAAATACTTTTGAATAATTATATCCACCTGACAAAGAATGAACTTCCAAATTAATATATTTAATATTTAATATATTTAAGGTAGACAAATCACTAGGACGAATATATATATAAAATGATCTAATATTTACCTGCAATGTATTGTGCTTGATGTTGTTGACTTCAAAACAAATTATATACAACTTCTGCTTTCAAGAAGTGTACAGTCCCAGTAAAATAGAGGGACTTTTTTGGAACTTAATTCTGGCTTCAAATGAAAATAAATTAAAAGAGTAAATATTATTAATTTCTTGTTAGGAGCAAGACCTGTATAACAAAAAATATTTCATCAACTTGCTCTTAATAAGTGTTGTGCTGAGTTATAGCAAAGGACATTGTCTTGTTAAGACAGCCTCCCTCAAAATAAATAAATAAATAAATAAATAAATAAATAAATGCTGGTTGTGTCTTAATCTCATGGCTATGTTTTTTGTTTGTTTGTTTGTTTTTTATATTACACACTTTTCTCTAATGACAGTAGGTTCTTGTCACATAACCCAATTAAAGTGGTTCAATTTTATGATATTTTCCCTACTTTCCCCTATGAACCTCTCAAACTAATTAATAAAATAACAAAATGGGTTTCAATGAAAAAGTATAATCTAGATAAATAAAATATGATTCAGAAGATTAGAATTTGGTGACAATGTGGATACATAAAAATAAATACAAGTAGCAGATACAAGATGGCCAAGTAGATAAACACTGTGCTTGCTTTCTTTGGAGAAACATACTAAAATTATAATTGAATTATAGAACAATCAACCTGAAGAACCATCTGACGTGCAGCTGAACAGAAGTCTTATAACTAAGGACATAAAAAGAAGACATGTCGAGAATGGTAAGAGCTCCAGGAGGAGACATGGAATGTTCAGCCCCAAACCTCCATGTGGCAGTTGAGAATCAGGAGAGATATCTCAGCTGTGGAGATTCCTCCCAGACAAGCGTAGGACCCCAGCCCCACACTAGCTACATATCCCAGAGTACTTGTGCTAGGAAGAAGAGCCCCCACAACATCTGGCTGTGAAAAACAGTGGGGATTCCGACTGTCCAGGTCAGACATAAGACTGAGGGAAACACAGACATACTCTTAAAAAGCCTGTGCAGAAAATCGCTCTCTCATAGGCACTCACCCTAGAAAGGTGACTCGAGGGTTGAGGGAGGGTGTCAGAGGCATATGGGAGCAGACTGAGGTGTGTGGCTTTGGGCAAGGGATGAAGTTGGCCTCCTCCCGTGTAGCCAGCAGGCAGGTGCCATCTCACCTGTTGGGTCCTCCCCCAAAGGCCAAGTTTAAATCTGACTGGTCTGGTGAGTTCTGCTGCTCCACCGTGCAGACTCAGTGAGACACTGCCCCACCCAACTCCCTAAATGCCAGAGGCATTGTCTCCACCAACACCAGCCCCACCCACATTGTACTCTTTCATGGAAAATTATTGGAGTCCACTGGTCACAGGCCGTTTCGACTGACCTCAGTGTGCTGTGAGACTTTTGCTGAGTAGCTCCAGGCTCAACATTGGCACCAAACCAGAATCTACATTAACCTGGTAATGACAACTCTTCCAACTCTAATGACTCCTTGGGACCCTGCTTCACCCAACTTGTGTACTGCACAAGGCTTTATCACTGGCTGAATTTTAAGGAAGCTGGCACCTGGCAGAAGGCTTCAGGATGTCCTGGCTTTCTGTGGAGCTACCCTAGGTCTGGTACTGCTGGCAGATGCCTTCATTTTGCAGTGTGCCTCTCCCACATGCCTCCAGGTTTAGCACAGGAGGCAAACTACCATGGATCACTTTGTAGTTCCTACCAGGTAGTCCCTGGCAAGTCACAGGCAGTGAGTAACTTGAGCCTGTACAAGAGCCCCTCCCAAGAGGCTCTGAAGCCAACTTGAGGTTGGCTTCAGACCACAGCAGAGCACTGCCCAATTAGCCCCACAAGCAGCACATACAAAGGGCATTTTCAACAGGGATGACGATCTTACTGGGGCAAATCCCACTCAGTGGGGTAGCCCGTAAGCTATGGACATGGACATACACCACAGCCAATCAGTCTGAGGTCTAATTCCACCCACTGATGTGACAATAGCAATCAAGGCTCAACTATAACAGGAGGGCACACACAGCCCATGGAAGACACACTCCTGGATCACCCAGAGAAAGTGACCAGTGTCAGGGCCCTTTAGGGCACATACTACACAAAACCACTTGGCCAAGGCTAGGAGATATAGTAGATCTACCTAATACATAAACACAGAGAGGCAGCCAAAATGAAAGAAACAAATACATCCCAAATGAAAGAAGAGAAGTAAACTCCAGAAAACACTAAATGAAATAGAGGCAAGCAACCTACCAGATACAGAATTCAAAACAATGATTATAAGGACACTCAAGCAGCTTACTAATAATTTCAAAAAAGAGATAGCAGGTATAGAGAAAAAGAAACCATAAAAAAGAACCAGTCTGAAAAGAAGAAAACAATGACTGAAATGAAGAACGCACTAGAAGGAATCACCAGCAGCCTTGATGAAGCGGAGGATCAAATAGCGATTTGGAAGACAAGGTAGCATAAAACACCCAATCGGAACAGAAAAAAAAAAGGAAAGAAAAGAAAAAGAAAAAAATCCAAAAAACTAAGCATAGTTTAAGAGGCCTCAAGCTTAACAACATTTACAGCATAGGGATACCAAAAGGAGGAAAGAAATCAAGGAATTGGGAATATATCTGTAGAAATAATGACTGAAAACTTACCTAACCTTGCAAAGAAAATAGACATAAAAGTCCAGGAAGCACAGAGAATTCCAAACAAGATGAACCAAAAGAGTCCCACACAAAAACACATCATACTTAAGATAACAAAGGTTAATGACAGAGAAAGAATCCTAAAAGCAGCAAGAGAAAGGCAACCAATAACTTATAAGGCAGCTCCCATAAGACTGTCAGATGATTCCTAACAGAAACTTTGCAGGACAAAGGGATTGGCATGGAATATTCAATGTGATGAAAAGCAAGGACCTGCAACCAAGATTACTCTACCCAACAAAGCTATCATTTAAAATCAAAGGACAGCTAAGAGCATCCCAGACAAAAAGAAGCTAAAGGAGTTCATCACCACCAAACCAGTATTACAAGGAATGTTAGAGGGACTTCTTTAAGATAGGGGGAAAAAAATCAAAATTATGACAAATAAAATGTCAATGCCTACTTATCTATCAACAAGTACTTTAAAAGCAATTGAATTAAATGGTCCAATCAAAAGATATAGGAGGATGAATGGATAAGAAGACACTCACTTCAGATCAAAAGACACACAGAAACAGAAAGTAAAGAGACGCAAAAAGTTATTTCATGAAAATGGAAACAAACAAACAAACAAACAAAAAAGCTGGGATAGCAGTACTTATATCAGACAAAATAGACTTTAAAACAAAGGCAAAAACAAGAGATTAAGAAGGACCCAATAATCCCGCTTCTGGGTATTTACCCGAAGAAACTCAAAATGTTACCCTGAGTGGATGTGAGTATCCACATGTTCATTGCAGTATTATTAGTGGCCAAGATATAGAGTCAGCCTGGGTGCCTGTCAATGGAAAAATAGGTAAAGAAGAAGTAGTACAGATATACAATGGAATATTGCTCAGCCATGTAATGGAATGGGTTGTTCCCATCTGGGATGGTATGGATGGACCTGCAGGGTATTGTCCGGAGTAGAGTGTCAGACAAAGAAAGACAGATGCAATGTGATTTCACTTATATGTGAAATCTGAAGAACAAAACAAACAAACAAAACAGAAACAAAGTCACAGATACAGAAAACATTTTGATAGATGCCAGATAGAAAGGGAGTTGGAGGTGAGTGTGAAAGGGGAAGGTATTAAGAAGTACAAATTGGTTGTTACACAGCAGTCATGGGGATGTAGGGTACAGCATAAGGAATACAGTCAATAATATTGTAATAACTATGTATGGTACTAGAGTTGTTGAGGTGATAGATGGCAGGGGTTTGGGGGTCAGGATGAAAAAGGTAAAGTGATTAAGAAGTACAAATTGGTATTACAATATAATCATGGGGATGTAAAGCCGTGTAGGGAATAAAATCTATGATGTGGCAATAACTATGTATAGTGCTAGGTAGGTACTAGACTAGTCAGGGGGATCACTTCTTAAATTATATAAATGTCTAACCATTGAGCTATACATCTGAAATTAATATAATATTGAATGTCCACTGTAACTGAAAACATTTTAAAAAGGGGGAAATGGTGAAGGGTAATAAAAGGTCCAAATTTCCAGGTATAAAAGAAATCAGTCATGGGAATGTAATATACAGCATAGGGAATATAGTCAATAATATTGTGATAGTGTGGTATGGTGTCAGATAGTTGCTGGACTTATCATGGTGATCACTTCTTTAGGTATATAAAAGTTGAATAACTATGGTGTACCCCTGAAACTAATATAATATTATGTGTAGGCTGTATTTTTAATATAAATCTTTAAAAATCAATAAATACAAGTTGTTTTTAGGATAGATACTGTTCTATCCTCTCCATATGCCAGTTCCCCAGATGTTTTTCAATATATAGATGAATTTTATGGAAAAGAAAAAGGTGAACTTACTATGCATTAGCCAAACATGTCCTTGTCGAAGAAAAATGCAACAACTTACTTGCTTATGTGTTATAAAATTACCCTCTTTCTGTACAATAAACCAGCTGTACCATAACTTTCATAATTTCTAATATATCTATGATTGAATTAGAACTTAAATATTTAATTTTTCTTATGTGAAGTCCTCAACATTGGCTAAGGACATATATTTTATCTAACATTACTTGAGTAATCCCATTTTAGCTGAACTAATTTAAAATGAGGCCTTCATTTATATCAGCAGAGGCAGAATTGTACCGAGAATCTAATTGTGTTGATCTATATTAAAATTACAGTGTGAAGCTCTCCTTAATTGTATGCCAAAATCTAGTTGGCTACAGAGGATATTTATTATCAACTTCTACTATGATATCATGTTTTACTGCCAATGTTAAATTCAAGCTAAATACAGAAATATATACCTGTTCTAAAAATGGGCCAATCATATATAGCATATATTAATTTATATTTAAATGAATGCAAATGTAAAAATTATTTTGACACATGTTCATTTTTAAAACTCTCAGAGAATATTACAATGTATCACAGTTGTCACAAAATAATGCAGTTTACTATGTTAACTACAGTAATATATGAGGAGTTAATATCCCTTTTACTGCAATAAAGGTAAGCTGCATGTTCCTAGGGATTCTGTAGTGCTTCCATAAATAAATACTAACTCATCCTTAAATTACAAATATATTTTAAATTTAAATGTATTTAACATACACATTATAATTTAGATACAGTTTAATATAAAGTTAGAAAGATCTCTATATAAAAGGTTTTTTTTTCTCTAATCATTATTACTCTTATTAATTCTTTTGTTATTTATTATTGCCTCCTAGTAGGGCAAGTTTTACATTATTGTGGAAACATATTGAAGTGTTAGCATGACATCACTAAAATATAACATCTGTCACAATAGAAAAGGCGTTTTAAGAAATCAAATTCAGAGGAAGCTGTATTCCTTAAGCAATGCTTTTTATTAAAAAGAATGAATTATTGAATAAAGATTTGAAAAGAGGCATGTACCACTCTGTATGTTTCCAAATGATCTTATTTGGAAAGAAGTGTATGGTTGTATGCATCTCTAAATGGTGGGTGGGCAATAAATTGTATTTCTAAAATAGTATGTCATAAGTAATCTCTGTACTGCGGTTTAATTCCTGAGGAATAGATGACTTGAAACTCTAAATACATTGTTCAGGGTTTCTTTATTCTGGCTACCTATTATTTGTTCATTATAGATTTATAAAAATGAGAAAAAAAGGAGAGTCATTACTGTCACAACACTCAGAAATATTTTAATGTGCTAGAGGACATGGCAGCAGTATAATACCAAACAGCTAGATTCAGACAGGTTCCCATTCAGTTACTCCTCAAGCTTATTTATTTTTGTAATTTATCATGCATTGGGTATGATTCATATACATTCTTGAAACTTAAAAAATGTATCTCTGATAGCTACCTTTTATTACAATGAAATATAATTTTACCAATAGTTGTTATTTTATATATAGAACATAAATCCAATTAATGTCGCATAGTCATTCACATTTCAATTGAATGGTCATTACTTATTTGAGTATTGATCACAACATTGTCTCTGGTTTCCTAAAGCACACTGCAATTGACATTTGACCAAAACCTAACTGGAGACAAAAATTAATTCTAATTGTCGTGGATTGAGTTGAACACTTTAAACCGGCAAAAGCCTCATTATTATGTGACTTTTGGGATCTTCAATTATTTCTTGGATGACACTTTTCACATTATTAATATATACTTTTTATCAATATAGACTTTTTATTTTAATATTGTAGGATTAGAAGAAGTGAAATATGTTATAATGTTAAATATAATCATATAATGACAAATATGGGAAAGCATGTTAAATAGCTTTCTGGCCAGCAGCATTTGACTATTAGACTCTTCCACTTTCTTACATAATAACCAAGACACAAATAAAGATTAAGAATATCAATAACATGAAATTTAAAAGTGACAGACACACCAAATCTTGGAGGAGCTGAAAAAATTTAAAGGCTGATGAAGACTGATTGAAGGAAAAAGAAAATTCTTGCCCCCATGAAATTATATAAGACTACGTGACTTTCTTTATCTAAGAAAATGTAAATAAATCACATGTGTTATTTCCTAGCTAAAGTTCTAAGACTCATAGCATAATTTACCACACCTCTTCCTACTTTTGTGGAAAACTGTGTAGGGATGAAGCCTCTATTCCGTCTTTTCCCGAATATAAGACCTAACCAGAAAATAAGCACTAGCATGATTTTTCAGGATGACATCCCCTGAACATGGGCCCTAATGCGTCTTTTGGAGCAAAAGTTAATATAAGACCACAACTTATTTTCGTGGAAACATGGTAGCGACCTGGATCTCTTTGTAAATACCGTGTTTCCCTGAAAATAAGATTGGATCTTATATTAATTTTTGCTCCAAAAGACGCATTAGGGCTTATGTTCAGGGGATGTCATCCTGAAAAATCATGCAAGAGCTTATTTTCTGGTTACGTCTTATTTTCAGGGAACACAGTATAGAAAAACAAGCTTTCCGGTAATCTGTGTTGAAATATCATGAGCTAGTGGGTCAAGTCAGTAAGATCACTGGAATATTTATTCACACAGTGTAACTTACCCTATCCTGAAACACGCAGACATCTGCTTTCTGGAAAATAATTTGAAGAGTGTGATTCAATTTCTTAGGTGTGACAAAAATAGTTTAAAGGGTTTGGACTTTGTAATTGCACATGTCTGAGCTTTAATTCTAGATCAATCATACTGGCTATTATTTTCCAGAAAACTGCTCAAGCTTTCTGAACCTATTTGTTCTTTTACAAAAGTGATGTAACAATACAAACCTTATAAAGTTATCTTAAGGAATACACGAGAGAGCTTTGAAATGGAAGGAACATGAATAATATGTGAACATAGTATGTGCTCCATAACTTTTACTTCCCTCTAATTCCTAATGAAGCCTATTATATACACTAAAAATTAAGATTAAATTGAGTTAAGGGATAAAATGTCATATGTATATAAGATGTTTGAAAGAAAAGTTCTTCAGAATTCAATCCATAACTTTAATTTGAATCCTTAAAATAATATGCTCCAAACATTAACTTGAACCTATAAAAATGTAAGCTATAATTTATTGTATTTAATGTCTTTGCTGA